>NW_020439033.1:448607-456690 GCF_000699045.2 Agrilus planipennis | reverse complement strand
ATTGTAAAATTAAGAGTTATTAGGGAATTTTGTAATTTTGACTTTTTATAAACTTGAACCCCCAAAAAATTAAGGCTGCGAATGTCCAAGATATACCGGCTGGGTTCAAGTCAATTTTAATTTGTATATGATATAATAGCGTGACAGGGTATCGCAGATGATATGTGTTTTAATGAAAATGGATTTTTGTGTAATGGAAGAACACGATTCGTAAATTTTCAAATCGGACATGTGGGATTTCATTATTTAAAATGGCTCAACCTTTGCGAATAGTGGTGTTTGCACTATATCACCAGCTGCGAAGATTGAGTATGATTTATATTTTTCTGTTTGAAGTGATTGAGATATAGTTTTTCTATCTTTATGTTATTGTTTCTTCAATTCAGCAACGAATAATTCATCTATTTGCTTCCTTATTTACCTTTGCCATCAGTTTTAATTGGAAAAAAGACACTGATGCTCAAATAGTTCGTTTAGCGTGAAAGATCAGATCAAAATAAGGATGCAAATAATTTTATTGATGTAAAATCAAAATTAATCATTTTATATTAAAATATTTACAACTTCATTTTGTTTCCAATCTTTTACACATTGTAATAAGATAAACAAATGGAATCCATAGTTTCTTTAGCTTTGGGTTCATCTAATAAGTGAAGCTTTTCGAATCGTTTTCTAAGAATTTTGGATTATAGACATTTAATACCACACCACATTATCTTGTAGTATTCCATTTTACACAGCTGGCGTATATCAGTTCCATATTATTTTTCGTAGTTCCTTGCTAAAGGTACGATAAGTGGTGATTTGGCAGGTGCTGATAGCAATTTGAAACTACAAAATTCCGTGGATCAAGGCGTTGAACTCGGAAAATAATATCGATCCAATATTTTAGATTATCCATTTCCAAGGAGTCTAGAATTTTTTGGGCTCTCTTCAGTTAAAGTATTAGAAGGCATTCATGGAATGTCTCTTTTTCCCCTTTTTAACCTTCTAATACCTTCAGTAGCCAATTTTAGCAACTTTATTCATCATTTTATAAAATGTTTGATCAGTGATACTAGCAAAACTTTTAAAGGCGAAAATATATTTTAAATTTTACAATAGAAAATACGTTTGGAAAGGTATTTTAAATAAAATACAAAATGCTTTTATCAAAAAAGTACTTAAATACAAAATGAAAATAGGTATTTTTTATTTTGTATTTGCATTTTAAATGTAAGTATTTCAAATAAATTACATCTCTGGAAATACATAATATGGTAAAATGTAAATAGCAGTTGGCGAGTACAATAGATTAAATTATGTTCATTTTTTAAAGTATCTAAACTCTAAACTCTTAAAATTTCTTCGTTACTTTGATTAAATTTGGAACAATTTTATTATTCTAACTTTATTTGTACGAAGGACTACGGAATAGAATAAGGATGGAGTGTAAAGTGTAATTATAAACAAAGCGAATGAAGTTACTCAAACGAATTTGCTTCTTTATTTTATTAGCTCTAGCAAAATTTGATTCTCTTTAACACTTTTTATTTTATTAATATTATTTTTTAATTTCTCTTCACTTAAAATATTATATAATTCCGATAATTAAACAATAGGTATTGTTCCATTCATAATTAAATTGAATAATTAATTTTAATCACTGGAAATATTGATTCAACCTTTTTTGATTAAACAAAACATATTAACTTGATACGTAGGTGCTTGAGAAAAAAAGTGTTATCATTATTAAAATTTTTAAGATACATAGATATAAATCCACAAAGTTCTTACCTCATCATCGCAAAAGCTCGCAATCTCGCGTCTTTCAGAGCTGAAAGGCAAGTCGAACTTTTAAATTTAAATTTAATTTCTGCCTTCATCATCATAAGGTCGTCAGTCCTAAGACTGGTTGGACACGCACCTCCACTCTTTCCTATCCTGAGCTAAACTTCGCATTTCCCTAAAACTAGAACAGCCCACATCCTTAACTATTTGCGAAGAGTAATCTAATCTAGGTCTACCTCTACCCCTCCTAACTCCTGTTTCTGCCTCTAATATGTCTCTGACTAGACCTTCATGCCTGAGAAGGTGTCCTACCAACCTATCTCGCCTATTTTTTATTGACTTCCATAGAGTCCTCTGTTCTCCTATTCTTTCCAATACCTCTTCATTTCTAACCTTTTCTACCCACGATATCCTCATCATCCGCCTATAACACCACATTTCGAACGCTTCTAACCTTTTCTTTTCCGCCGCTCCCACTGTCCATGTTTCGCACCCGTACAACGCCGTGCTCCAAACATACACCTTTAACAACCTTTTTCGAATTTCTAAATTAACCGTTCGCGAGCATAGAAGTGACTTCTTTTTATTAAAGGCGACACGACCCTGCGCTATCCTCTGCTTTATATCCCTACTACTCCTTCCATCCTCACTTATCTGACTTCCTAGGTATCTAAAATCAGCCACTTCTTCTAATTTTTCGTCTCCTATCTTTATATTCGCTCTTTCCCTACTTTTTCTTCCCTTGCATACCAGTATTTTTGTTTTACTTTTATTTATTTTCATACAGTACTGATCTGTCAGTACCGCTTCCATTTTATTTAAAGCTATCTCTAGATCCTCCTTGCTAGATGCTAATACTGCTATATCATCTGCAAATCTATGCATAGTAATCTTTTGCCCTTGCACATCTATCCCTACAGTTGTACTGCCTTTAATGATGTTGATTGCATCTTTGATGTGTAGATTGAAAAGTAGCAAAATTGTCAAAAGATTTTTCCAAATCTACAAATCCCTTGTACGCACTCTTTCCTTTTTCTATCGTTTTCTCTATTGTCATGATTTTAAAATTGTATTTTGTTTCCTTTTGAAACTACGATCAGGAAATTCAGTTTGAATTCTAAAAATGAACATATATTTAACTATTGGACTGAGACGAACAAAAGTAAAAAATCGAAAAAAAAATACATTTGTCACTGTAATATTATGTAATATATTGTAAATAGTCGTACATATCATGTATGTATATTGAGTCAGTGATAAGCCATGCTATGCATATAGTTATTGAAATACCCTTGTACTTAAATACCGTTAAATTAGGTCCCTATTTAAAAATAATCCGTATTAGATACATAAAATAACAAGTTTATACATAATGTATGTATACCTAAATAAAAGAGTACAGTAAATACATACATTTTTATTAAAAATAACAGTACAGTTTTTTGTTTCGAATTTATTGTAAGTACACATTTTCAAAAAACAGTGCTGATAATATTTTTGTAGATATAGTAGCCAAACATTGTCGGTAACAATCCACGAAAAAGGGAAATAAACATATAAACAGTTGTAATTTTTATTCCGACATAATGTAATATCTAGTACTTAACAAAAAACTTATGTTATCTTTTTAACGGTTTATTAATTTATCATTTTGTTTTTCACATAGATCCTAATTTGATTAATTTTTTTGTACCATAGGGGTACCTTTTATCCAGAAAAAAGGTACTGTTCCCGAGGAACAGAAAAATAAATTTTATATGATATTTGTCACGTATTTAGGATATCAAGGTGAGCGAAGCCGTGGGTAAAACCTATCATGAAGATTTGTACACATATTGTCAGGGATACAGAAAAGGATATAGAGTACCTTTTAACCAGAAAAAAGGCAATGTTCCTGAAGAATAAAACAATTAGTTTTATGTGATTGTCGAAGATCATTGACACGTTTGACGACATCAATGCGAGCGAAGCCGCGGGTAAAACCTACCATGAAATTTTGTACACACATTGTCAGAGATACAGAAAAGGACATAGAGTACCTTTTAACCAGAAAAAAGGCAATGTTCCTGAAGAATAAAACAATTAGTTTTATGTGTGGTTGGAAGATCATTGACTCGTTTGATATCAATGCGAGCGAAGCCGCGGGTAAAACCTATCATGAAGCTTTGTACACACATTGTCAGGGATACAGAAAAGGAATAGAGTACCTTTTAACCAGAAAAAAGGCAATGTTCCTGAAGAATAAAACAATTAGTTTTATGTGATTGTCGAAGATCATTGACACGTTTGACGACATCAATGCGAGCGAAGCCGCGGGTAAAACCTATCATGAAATTTTGTACACACATTGTCAAGGATACAGAAAAGAGCATGAGGTACCTTTTAACCTGAAAAAAGGCACTGTTCCTGAAGAATAAAACAATTATTTTTATGTGGTCTTGGAAGATCATTGACTCGTTTGATATCAATGCGAGCGAAGCCGCGGGTAAAACCTATCATGAAATTTTGTACACACATTGTCAAGGATACAGAAAAGAACATGAGGTACCTTTTAAACAGAAAAAAAGGCACTGTTCCTGAAGAATAGAACAATCAGTTTTATGTGGTGGTCGTCGAAGATCATTGACTCGTTTGACAACATCAATGCGAGCGAAGCCGCGGGTAAAACCTATCATGAAATTGTCAAAGGCACAGAAAAGGACATAGGGTTCCTATCAGATATCTCACGACATCACACATCTTATTTTCTCATTCTCTCTCAATATGATGTTTAAAACTTTTGTAACAATAAGTTAAATAGCTTTCAATAAAAAGATATGTGATCAGTATTAGCTAGATAATAATAAAATAAAATAAACTTACTTTATACTGTAACAGAACCCTTTACGAATTGTTTTGTGTGTTAATTTCAGCCACGTAAAGGGGTGTCTCAGTGACATTCTTTTTCGAAAAATTTTCGCGCGCAGTTTTGATTAATTTTTTTTTACTCGAGCCGCACGAACAAACCATGAACAGAAAAACAGCTTATTCGCAAGGACCAAGTAAAAAAAAGGAACAATTCAAATTTGCATACAAAACACGAAGTACGAAGTACGAAATGACCGTCGCCTACATTAATAAAAGTTTTACGAAAAATAACTCGTCAGTTTAAAAAATAATATGAAGTCCATTTGAAAAATGCCACGGTAAATTCTTATCAAAGTTATTAGCTATTGTACGACTCGTGTATAAGCCGTGTTGCCAACGTTCCTTTGCAGAAATGTATTAATAAATAACTTCTTTGCGCTAAAAATTGTCAAATCTCATCAATTTTTGTTCAGATATAATTTGTAACCAACTAGAAACGCCATTCTATAAAATTCTAAAAACTGCGTCAATATAGATCTAATAGTTACCGAGCCTTGTAACAACAAACATGTCGACAGATCCTTGAAGACCAAGTGCAATGTTTCATTTCTGAATTGTCCACTAGATTGCCTTTCGTTTGATACCCCATATCAACAACTTTATATAAATATTCTTTTTTATTTTCTAATTTATTTTGTAGTCCTTGATAAGGATCACTAGTTAGAAAAACAAATGAGGACGATATTTTTTTTAATGCTTTGACAACGTCGGACACTAACTTAAAGGATATGTTATTATGCAAAATACGAAAAACATGCAATATGCACCGCATTTAGATAAAAACTATCTGTGCCAACGATAATATTTAAATTAGGCTTGAAAAAATATCGAAACAGTTTTTGTACAGTTATCGCAACCTTAGAAATAAACGGTACTTTCCCTACTGATACCGTTTGTAATTTTCTACGGGAATTGCGAAATTATTATGTAACATTTATGCACTTTTTTGTCGGTGGTTTGTTTTATAAACAATTTCGTTAAACTCTATAAAAATATATGCAATAATAAATAATTCTATTTGTATTTTCTAGAACACCATTAAATTATTAAAGTTAGCAAAAATGAATACTTTAATAACGTTACTGTACAACTTTTTACAGCTTATGTAGTATCAATCGGATAAAATATAACGTAGTAGGTAATTTTTTGACAGAANTAATAACGTTACTGTACAACTTTTTACAGCTTATGTAGTATCAATCGGATAAAATATAACGTAGTAGGTAATTTTTTTACAGAACATTGTAATTTCTATATTAATTAAATGAAAACGCAAAACTTTTACAATAAAAATAGTTGCATGAATAATTTCAAGTATTATACAAATTTTCGTTAAAACTAAACTATTACCTATTCTAAAGTAGTTAAAGGTATTTCATGTAGGTAGTAAAAAGCTATTTGTAATTTTAAATTATTATTGGTCCATTAAAACTTATTCTTGCCCGATTGTAACGATTGTCCCATGAGGTGATAAGTAAAAACACAGTGAATTTTATTTCTATCCCATTGGAACAAGAAATCATCTATAATGAAATCCTTCTTCCCAAGGAATATTTAAACATTAAATTCTACAGCAATTATTCAAGATATGTTAATTTATTCGTCTTTATGTTACTGTATAACTCTCTACTACTTGGGTACTAACGATAAGATATATATAATGTAGGTAAGTGGTGTACACCTAATTTTTTTACTGAACATTATATTTTCTTTATTAATTAATAGAATTAAAAGAAACTGTCTGAATCATTTTAATAATCATGCATGTTTTCGTTAAAAACAAAAGCAACTTGACTCTTATTATAAATCAGTTAAAGATATTTCACGTAGGCATCAAAAGGCTATTTATTTGTACATAATTTTAAATTAGGAATACAGTATTGATAATACACATTATATATTTCAAAACCAAAAAAGCGCGATTTACATCAATTAAAAAACCATGATGGCCGACATCAACAACAATACGTCATCAATTAAAAAACCATGATGGCCGACATCGACAACAATACGTTAACAATTAAAAAAGCATGATGGCCGACATCGACAACAATAGGTCAACAATTAAAAAGTATAATGGCCGACACCGACAACAATTGAAAACTATAATGGCCGACATTGGCAACAATACGCTAACAATGAAAAATTATAATGGCCGACAACAGCATTAATACTACTATAATAGACAAAAAAATAATATAGATTCATTATTCTGTATCTACGCAAAAGTTTTTTCATTACAATTGTTAATTAATTATCGGTATACAGGTCAATCTACTACTGTGTATGTTTGGTTGCATATGATTCAAATTAAAATTATTTTTTGACATTTGAAATTTGACAAAAACATGACCATTCCATTGCTATTTGCAAACAGTTTTTAGTATTGTACTCGTTTTCCGGTAGGTTTTTAGCGTATTATGTTATGTATTAGTTCATAAATAGTGTAGTGAATTCGTTTTTCTTGGCAATTATAATTTCATTTCGATCCCACTAGAACAAGAAATCATCTACAATGAAATCACTATTCCCAAAGAATATTTTAACATCAATTCTGCAGTAATTCTCCAATGAGTACCTTTGACTGGTGGTTACAAGAAAATTAATACCTTTCGGAGTGTCAAAATATCAATTAAGGTTTGATGAAGACTAAAGCGAGTGTACATATCAACTATTGTAGAGGAATGTGTATCTCTACTGTTTTATATAGTGAGTTCTTTTATTGTTAATTTGATCCATTTTGCACTAATTCACCATTTACTTTCCTCTAGAAGTATTCATATACATGTTATTTTTTAGTTATTACTGCCATAGCTGTCGTAGATGGATGTGGTACAGTGCTTTAGTAGCCCAGGATCCTAAGGAGGGCCACAGTTGATCATCACGATAGCCTTATAAGGAATTAGAGTTCAACAAAAGACTGCTTAAAATTATTTTAAACAGTTAATAACAACAACAAACAAATCATGTTGCACCGCAGTTCTTGGCCACTTGTCTATGGTACTTTCCCTTATGTTCTTCCTTTTCAATTTATATAAATGAAACATGACAATAGTTTTAATTAAAAACAAGTTATCTATTTTTTTATGGGACAGACAAAGAGCATTATTACTTGAAATGCTAAATATAACTAAAATTTTCATTTATATTTCGTTCAAGGGCATTCTCACATTCTGTATCAAAGATTTCTATAACTTTTTTATTTTCCTGAAGTCATTTCAAGAAGCTGAAGCATTTTTTCTATTTGAAAATTAATAAAAAAGAATAAACATGGAATACCTAATAATTTTAATTACATTATTCACCTTTGACTGATATTGTTGAGGCTCATCAAGTAATAGTTATCATAAACAGGCTTTTTAATTATAAATTTATGTACTTATATTGAAAAGTAGCAAAATTGTCA
>NW_020439033.1:442436-446883 GCF_000699045.2 Agrilus planipennis | reverse complement strand
TAGTTCGAATACTCTCCGTACTCAGGCTCTAGAGGCGCTAGCAGTCTTGTTGTCTTGTTCCTGCCGACCGTGGCCCAACACGTAATAAAGTTGGAAAATTCCACGTTAGTTCAATGATAGCGGTTGTTATGTTTACGTGAATAGTTTTCCAAAAAATATAAATTTTTGCCGGTTCGGACAGCAAAATAAATACAAAGACTGAAATTAGTAAACAACATGTGGTTTTCTTAAGGTTTTATAAACAATTCATTCGTCTTAAATAAGTGTTGCTGATAAAGAGAAAACCTACTGCTATCAAGTGAAAAAGTGTTACCCATGGATAAAATCAATGCAATTTTCTTTTTATCATGAATAAGTGCATAATGGGGAATAAAAATTACTTTCCGGTGAGTTTTTGAAATTTCGTATGTTTTCACAATTTTGACGAATAGGGTAGTTTTAATATTTTTTCTTGATTAGAAACATTTTTCAAGTAATTCTACTAATGTTCAGGTAGTTCAAGTAGACAGTTTTAGGTATATTAATTCAGTTTATATAAAATATGTACACTGAAGCTATTCGAATAGCGTAACTAAAAAATCCTTCTACGAATCTCTTCAAATGTATAATCATAGTGTATTTTGTTTAGAACGATATTCATATTTTTATTTTATAGGGTTAAAAAAGTAATAGAAGCGTAACAGTTCACCACTATTTTTCGCGGTTGAACGATATATAAGGCAAGCTTATTAGTCACTCAAGCGGTAATACGGTCGCAGATCGTAGGTTGACTGCCTAGACGCTGAGTGAGGGTACCTATAGCAAAGCGTTATTAGGTGGAATAGGCCAAACGGGCGACTGTAAGTCCGGCGGTGTATTACCCCTGTATTTACCACTGTTCCAGTTATCGGTTAATCGTCGACTTCGACTTCTCAGGTATCCTTCATCACGAAGAGTTCGTGGTGGAGCTGAGAGGCGGATGTCGGCGTTTAACTGGTAGCTGGAGGAATGTTAAATGCGGGTTTTTTGCACTTTTTCGCAGTAAAATTTTTATATCTACTAAATTTTTGATTAACTGCATAATTAAATGAAATGAACCAAATTGTTTCATTAATTTTTATTATACCATATTTTCAATACAAGTGTAGACTCCCAAAGCCGATTATAGGTAAAAAGTTTTTTTTATTAGAAAAACAAGCACCAACATTTCGTTTTTACAAAGTAAAATTGAAAAGAGAATAAGGAATAATGTATTTTCAATATTTATAAATTTTAAACCTTTTTTATTTTTTGAAAGCTATACCATTATAGAGGTGATTGCAGTCAATTTTTAATATTTTTTTAATATAACAAAGTGGTTTACTATTAGGAATAGCTTTTTATCTTTTATTCTCCGAATACTTCCTCACTTTGAACAATAGTCCGAAAGAGGAAGATATTTTGCACGTTTTAGAAGTTTGTATAATTTAAACTTTTCAAACTTTGTCTATTTGTTGATATGTGGGGACTAATTTCGGAAACTAACGAACCAAAGTTAATAGCTCTTCCATTGTTTGAAATGTATATCATTATTGAGGTGGTTGTAGCTAATTTTTAATGTTTTTTAAATATTTTAAAGCATTTTTTGTTGTTAGGAATATATTTTTTGACTTTAGTTCGAGCGTAACTTTCTGTCTTTCGTACTCCGAATACTTTCTCTCTTTAACAGTTGTGTGCTTGAACGTTCGACCGACAGAACAAGATATTTTGGCTCCTTTTAGTATAAATAAGTATAAATAACAATTAAAAATGTATTTTAAAAAGTAATGCGTTATTTTTGTGGAAATTAAACCTTTTTAAACTTGTATTACAAAGGGAATGTCTTAGTTTGTCTATTTAATGATTTGTGGGGGCTAATTTCGGAAACTAACGAATCAAAGTTAAACGCTCTTTCTTGGTTTGAAAGCTATACCATTATCGAGGTGGTTGTAGCTTATTTTTAATTTGTTTTAAATATTTTAAAGCATTTTTTGTTGTTAAGAATATATTTTTTGGCTTTAATTCGAGCGTAACTTTCTGTCTTTCATACTCCGAATACTTTCTCTCTTTAACAATCGTGTGCTTGAACGATCGACCGAGAAAACTAGTCATTTTGGCTCTTTTTGGTATAAATAGTCATTAAAAATGTATTTCGAAAATGAATGCGTTATCTTTGTGTAAATTAAATCTTTTTAAACTTTTATTACGAAGGGTGTGTCTTAGTTTGTCTATTTAATGATTTGTAGGGGTAATTTCGGAAACTATCTAACCAAAGTTAAAAGCTTTTTCATGGTTTGAAAGCTATACCCTCATCGAGGTGATTGTAGCTAATTTTTAATGTTTTTTGATATTTTAATGTATTCTTTTGTTGTTAAGAATATATTTTCTTACTTTTATTCGAGCGTAACCTTCTGTCTTTCGTACTCCTAATACTTTCTCTCTTTAACAGTCGTGTGCTTGAACGATCGACCGACAGAACAAGACATTTTGGCTTGTTTTAGTATAAGTAGCCATTCTAAATGTAATTTGAAAATAAATGCGTTATCTTTGTGTAAATTAAATCTTTTTAAACTCTTTTTACGAAGGGAATGTCTTAGTTTGTCTATTTAATGATTTGTGGGGGCTAATTTTATAACTAAAAAACGAAAGTTAAAAGCTCATTGATGGTTTGAAAGCTATACCATTATCGAGGTGGTTCTAGCTTATTTTTAATTTGTTTTAAATATTTTGAAGCATTTTTTGTTGTTAAGAATATATTATCAAAACATTTGCTGTTGATTGTTTCTTTTGCTTTAGAATTTGAAGATAAATCTTCCATTTTATTAACATTGTATCGTTTTTACAAATTTTTGTTGCCCTAGTTTAAGGGTTTGTTTTCACATCTATCTTTTTTAATATTTTTTCTTTGTATTGAGAACTTCAAATCTATTCTTTCAGGTACATGATCCAATCCAATCACCAAATAAGAGCCACCCCTCCAGTGGACCAATTAGAGCATCGTCTTTACAGAGACACTTCGGGAAATGGTAGATATTAATTTTTTTTTTGTTAGACAGTTTTTTTTTATAAAACACCTTTATTTTTTCAAATTTACATACTTTATAATTTCATAACTTCGTTAACTTCTTTTACACTTCATTAATATTTATTTACATACCACCCCTTGTTTCCTTTGTATTTAATTTGGAACTATTTTATAAAGCTGTTTTTCTTTTTATTTGTTTAAGCATTACTTGAGAACCTGTTTAATTTTTTTATTTTATTTTAACATTCTTGACTTACACTTATTTTTAGATTCTTGTGCTGAAGAATTTTGTTAAATCTTTTACGTTTTCAGATACATCTTCCAGTCCACCTATAGAACAAGAACCACCGCTGCAATGGGCCATTTCAAGGATCGTCGTTATAAGGATACTTTGAGGAATGGTAGGCATTTATTACTTTCTTTGTTTAATAGCATTCATTAAAATCGTTCCTTAGTTTTTATTTATTTTAGCACTACATTCATAAGTTCATTAACTTCTTTTATTAACTTATCTTGCCTTGTTTCTCTTTAGTTCTATAGATTTAGTTGTAAACACCTTTTTAAAACTTTTCTTTTTGTTTATTTTGCTGCTTTTCTTTGGAACTTAATTTATTTTCTTTATTTTAATTTTCTTGACTTAGACTTACAATTTTTTACATTCAGGAACATCTTCCTGTCGAGCCACTGAACAAGAACCACCTCTGCATTGGGCCAAGTCAAGGATCGTCTTTATAAGGATACTTTGAGTAATGGTAGGCATTTATTATTTTCTTTGTGAAATACCATTCATTAAATTCTTTGTTAGTTTTTATTTATTTTATAATACTACTTTTGAAACATCGTTAGCATCTTTTGTTTACTTACCCTACCTTTTTTTTTATTTCTTTAGATTTAATTTTAAACTATTTTTTAAAACTTTTCTTTTTGTTTATTTTGCTACTTTTGTTTGGAACTTAATTTATTCTCTTTATTTTAATTTTCTTAACTTAGACTTACAATTTTATACTTTCAGGAACATCTTCCTGTCCAGCCACTGAACAAGAACCACCCCTGCATGGGTTAATTCAAGGATCGTCTTTATAAGGACACTTTGAGTAATGGTAGGCATTTATTATTTTCTTTGTTAAATACCATTCATTAAATTCTTTGTTAGTTTTTATTTATTTTATAATACTACTTTTGAAACATCGTTAGCATCTTTTGTTTACTTACCCTACCTTTTTTTTTATTTCTTTAGATTTAATTTTAAACTATTTTTTAAAACTTTTCTTTTTGTTTATTTTGCTACTTTTGTTTGGAACTTAATTTATTCTCTTTATTTTAATTTTCTTAACTTAGACTTACAATTTTATACTTTCAGGAACATCTTCCTGTCCAGCCACTGAACAAGAACCACCCCTGCATGGGTTAATTCAAGGATCGTCT
>NW_020439033.1:440385-442274 GCF_000699045.2 Agrilus planipennis | reverse complement strand
TCATAACTTCGTTAATTTCTTTTATTTACTTACCCTCCCCTGTTTCGTTTTATTAATTTAGATTTAATTTAAAACGATTTTTTAAAACTTCTTTTCTTTTTATTTATTTTGCCACTTTTCTTTGGAACTTATTTTATTTTCTTTATTTTAATTTTCTTGTCTTAGACTTACAATCTTATACTTTCAGGTACATCTTCCAGCCCAGCTATCAAACAAAAACCACCCCAGCAATGGGCCAAGTCATGGATCGTCTTTGTAAGGACGCTTTGAAGAATGGTAGGCATTTATTAATTTTTTTGGTAAATAGCTTTCATTAAAATCATTCCTTAGTTATTATTATTAATATTACTTTCATAACTCTATTATCATCTTTTATTTACTTACCCTGACTTATTTATTTTGCCACTATTGTTTGGAACTTTTATATTATACTTACAATCTTTTATTTTCAGGAACATCTTCCAATCCAGTCATTGAACAAAAACCACCCCTGCAATAGGTCAATTCAAGGATCGTCATTATAAGGACACTTTGAAGAATGGTAGGCATTTATTACTTTCTTTGTTAAATAGCATTCATTAAAATCGTTCCTTAGTTTTTATTTATTTTATTACTTTCATAACTTCGTTAACATCTTTTATTTTCTTACCCTGCCTTGTTTCTGTTTATTTCTTTAGATTTAATGTTAAACGATTTTTTAAAATTACTTTTATTTGTTTTGCCACATTTCTTTTTATTTTTTTTATTTCAACTTTCTTGACTTAAACTTTAGATCCTTATGTTGAAGAATTTTATGAAATCATATACTCTTTCAGGCACATCTTCCATCCCAATTATCATACAAGGAGCACCCCTACAATGGACCAATTCGATGATCGTCTTTATAGGGACATTTCGAGGAATGGTACGTATTTAATTATTTCTTTGCCTATAAAACACTTTGTTTTCTTAAGTTTATATTCATTTACAACTTTTCTTAATTTTTATTAATGTACACTACCTTTTAATTATTTACTTTGTCCTCGTTTTAGATCCTTATGTTGATGAATTTTATGAAATCATATACTCTTTCAGGCACATCTTTCAGACCAGTTATCATACAAGGAGCACCCCTACAATGGACCAATTCGAGTATCGTCTTTATAGGGACATTTCGAGGAATGGTACGTATTTAATTATTTCTTCGCCTATAAAACACTTTGTTTTCTTAAGTTTATATTCATTTACAACTTTTCTTAATTTTTATTAATGTACACTACCTTTTAATTATTTACTTTGTCCTCGTTTTTTATTTAGTTTTATCTTTTTTTAGCATGTTCTTGTTATTCACCATGTAACACTTTTCTTGACTTAAACTTTTTATTAGATCCTTTTAATTTACTTTAACACTTTTCTCTAATACATATTTTAACTTTCTTAATTTAGACTTATTTTTAATCCCCTGTGTTGAAGAATTTTGTCAAACCTGATATTGTTTCAGGTACATCTCCCAGTCCAGCCACCTAACAGGGACCACATCAGCAATTCCAGCCACTTCCAGGATCGTCGGGATGCGCTTCAACAGGGGTAGGCTTATTTTATTGTACTTTTCTCTTTTATTAGTTTAGTTTTTCTGATCTTTACTTTCTTTTCAATTATTTTCACTTGATAACATTAGCTTTTCCCAGGAAATACTAATGTTTTTAATTTTTGTTTTAATCTTTAACGTTTTTCACCTTTTCTACTTATTTTGATTAAAACTTTTCTTTATTGCTTGCTTCTTTATATCTTTTTTTGTTTCTTTTATTAATTATGTATTTATATTTATTAATTTCTTTCTTAAACAATAATCTTTAAAATCTTTTCTTCGTTTTTATTTATTTTAATACTTATTTTGTATCTTAGTTAAT
>NW_020439033.1:437837-439482 GCF_000699045.2 Agrilus planipennis | reverse complement strand
GCCGTACCGCCCCTCCCCGCGTCCTGCACCCGGGGCGATCCCCGGGTGCCAACCCACCTGCACCCGGGGCGATCCCCGGGTGCCAACCCACGTCCTGCACCCGGGGCGATCCCCGGGTGCCAACCCACGTCCTGCACCCGGGGTGATCACCGGGTGCCATCTCCCGTCCCCAGACCCCTTTAGGGCCCGTACCGCCCCTCCCCGCGTCCTGCACCCGGGGCGATCCCCGGGTGCCCTCCCCTGTGACCGGCCTGCCATACAGGCCCAACGCTTCGGGTTTGGAAGTTTTCGAATTTCAGGATTCCTGGTGCGAAAACGTCGAATTTCAAAGATTTAGAAGTTTAAAGATCCCGAGGAACAATGATTTCGGAATTGGAAAGACTGTGAAGTTCAAAGATTCGAGATAGAAGTGTCGAGTTCCCAGAATTCGAAAATCTTGAGGTGAGAAAACGCCAAAGAGTTTCGAACCCATGGGACCCCGACTTCTATCTCGAAGTTTTTTGAACCCCGCAGACTTACCAATTCCGAGGTCATCGCACCTCGCGATATTCGAACTTCGAAGTCCTCGTACCTGGAGATCCTGGAATCCGTTGCCTTCCAACCCCGGAGGTTTGAGGTCCCGATGTCTTCGGATCCTTGGGTCCGCTGGTGTGATTCCTTGATGTCCTGGTGGTCCTGATGTTCTCCGCTTACTATGATGTCCCAGTTGATTCCACCTGTTGTTGGCTTCGATGTCCACCACTGGTTCTGCTAACTAAAAAAAAGAAAACAAATCTGAATGAAAATTACTGTTTAGTATAAGAAAGAAAAGCAAAAGTTAAAAATATTTATTATGTATTACAAAGTTTAAATGTAAATGAAAAAAAGTACGATAAATTGAATGAAAGAAAAGCTTTAAGAATAACAATTAAAAGGTAAAGATATAAATGACGTTAAAGCAAATCAAAAGAAATAAAAGTTATAAATTAATACAAACTAAAAGACGAAATAAATAAAACAAACATTTTAAGAAAAAGTTAAAGGTAAGTGAAAAAAGTAAATAAAGTAAAGAATAAAAATATGCTTTGAAAGTATAGAAAAAGAAAGACAATTTCTAATAAATATAATAAATAAATGTTAATTACATTTCCCTGATGTGCTTTTTGCCTCGACTGGGTCGAAATTATTGGAATGGAATTTGCTGGTCTGGTCTTTTGGTGGCCCTGAAGTCCTGTTGTCCACTGAGTGGTCCTGCTAACTAAAAGAAAAAATTATCTGAATTAAATTACTGTTCAGTAAAAGAATTAAGTATTAATGTAATGGAAAAAGATTTGTTATATATTTAAAGAAAGCAAATAAAAAGAAAATTAAGATCCAAATGTAGACATAATAAATTAAATGAACGAAAAGTTTCCTGAAAAACTACTAAAATCTAAAGATCTGTATGAAGTTCAACTAATTCAAAAGAAAGAAAATAACTAAAAAACTAAAACAAATAATGTTAGAAAGTAAAAACTATAAGGAAAAGTTGATGATAAATGAAAAATTAAATAAATGAAAAGAAAATAAAAATTCAAATGAAGATACAATAAAATGAATGAAAAGTTTAATGAAAAACTACTAAAAGCTAAAGATTTGACTGAAGTTAAACTAAATCAAATCTTTA
>NW_020439033.1:420896-437473 GCF_000699045.2 Agrilus planipennis | reverse complement strand
AAACATTTTAAGAAAAAGTTAAAGGTAAGTGAAAAAAGTAAATAAAGTAAAGAATAAAAATATGCTTTGAAAGTATAGAAAAAGAAAGACAATTTCTAAAAAATATAATAAGTAAATGATAATTACATTTCCCTGATGTGCTTTTTGCCTCGACTGGGTCGAAATTATTGGAATGGAATTTGCTGGTCTGGTCTCTTGATGACCTTGAAGTCCTGTTGTTCTTCACTATTCATATGTTCGAAGATGTTGCTGGTTTCGATGACCATCACTGAGTGGTCTTGCTAACTAAAAGAAAAAATTATCTGAATTAAATTACTGTTCAGTAAAAGAATTAAGTATTAATGTAATGGAAAAAGATTTGTTATATATTTAAAGAAAGCAAATAAAAAGAAAATTAAGATCCAAATGTAGACATAATAAATTAAATGAACGAAAAGTTTCCTGAAAAACTACTAAAATCTAAAGATCTGTATGAAGTTCAACTAATTCAAAAGAAAGAAAATAACTAAAAAACTAAAACAAATAATGTTAGAAAGTAAAAACTATAAGGAAAAGTTGATGATAAATGAAAAATTAAATAAATGAAAAGAAAATAAAAATTCAAATGAAGATACAATAAAATGAATGAAAAGTTTAATGAAAAACTACTAAAAGCTAAAGATTTGACTGAAGTTAAACTAAATCAAAAGAATGAAAAGTTTTGAATTAATACAAATTAAAAAAGAAAAACAAATAATGTTAGAAAGTAAAAATTCTAAGGAAAAGTTAATTGTAAGTGAAAAACTAAATAAGATAGGTAAAGGATAAGAAAATAAGCTTTGAAAGTGTAGAAAAAGGAAAAAAGAAAAGCAATTTCTGAATAATATAACAAATTTATTAAATAAGTGTTACCATTTACCTTCGATGCTTCTTGTTTTGTCAGGGTCGAAATTATTGGGATGGATTTTTCTGTTTGATCCCCCGAAATCCTGGTTGTCCTGATGTTCTCCAGTGATCATAATGTGCTAACACGTTGTTGGTTTCAATGTCCATCACAGAGTGTTTCTAGTAACTATAAATGGAAGAAAATCTCTGAATTAAATTATTGTTTAGTATAAAAATTAAGTTTTAATGTAAATGAAAATGATTTATTATATATTATAGTATTTAAAGAAAGCCTAAATGTAATTATAATAAAATAAAGATTCAAACGTAGAAACAATAAATTAAATAAAAGTAAAGCTTTATTAAAAACTACTACAAAATTGAATATTGAAATTACCGTTTACCTTATGTGTTTCTTGCTTGCACTGGGTAGAAATTATTGGACTGAATTTCCCTGATCTGAACCCCTAATTTCTTGGTAGCCCTGTTGTTCTTCGCTGATGATATGTCCTAACTTGTTCTTGGCTTTGACGATGACAAAGTAGTCCTACAAACTAAAAGAAAAATGGTTTGAATTAAATTACTGTTTAGTAAGACTTAATATAAAAGAAACGTAATTATTTAATAAATAATTTCGAAAATAGATACTGAAACTTCTTTTCTATTCATTTAAACTTTTAGATAAGGACCATGGAACTAATTTTATTAGTCAAAGCAGTTTTTCTCAATTAATAAAAGTAGTCACTTACCAATTAGTTGCTGTTCGCTCTTTCTCTGTTAATAGAAAACAATTTTTTCTGTATCCAATGGGAAAAGGCCCTTTCAAACGATATATTATGTTATGGAGAAAAACAGGACTGCTCCGATCCATGCCTCACAGCATACAGTGGTACAATATTCCTGTAGGATGAAAGAAAAATAAATAAAAAGAAAGGAACATACTGATAAAGTTAAACAAACAAAAACAAACGCTTCGAAAAAAGGTAAATAATAAACAGAAAAGTTGCTTCAGGACTACTTTAAAGTACAAACGATTGAAGTCCCAAAATTTGGAAAAAGGCTAATATATAATAACAGTGTAAGAAGTTTCTGGGTGCGGTTAGAAATTATGAAAACTAATTTTTAAATGAGAAACAATAAAAAAACCCTACGTATCCTGTTTTTACTAATAAGATACTATGCAACTTCACATACAGTAACCGTGTTGCCTATACATACTAAACATAAAAGCTTCAAAATTTCAAAAATTAAACCGCAAAATTAAATTTTCCACCATTTTACATTCACAAATTTTATGTAAAAATATCTAAAGAATATAGTAGTTGTAACAGTTTTTGAATGCAGTTTAAATTAAAGACAATTTAATTGATATAATGTAAAAATTACGTAAAAATTCTAAATATTAAAAAGCGCATGTAAATTTCAGACCTCTAAAACACTTATACTGAATGTTCAAAAACGTGAAATATACATGAAAACAATTCAAGAATCAAGCAGTGCCAACAGTTTTTAAATGTAACTTGATTATATGTGAGGAATCACGTGGTGCAAACAGTTTTTTAATACAATTTCATTTAAATAATATTTAATTGACACAATACGAAAATTACGTAAAAATGGTAAACATAAAAAAGCGCACATCAATTTTCGATCTGCTAAACAATCATTCTGAAAGATCCAATAGGTGAAATTCATGTGAAAATATGTGAGGAATCACGTGGTGCCAACAGTTTTTCAATACAATTTCATTTAAAGAATATTTAATTGACACAATACGAAAATTACGTAAAAATGGTAAACATAAAAAAGCGCACATCAATTTTCGATCTGCTAAACAATCATTCTGAAAGATCCAATAGGTGAAATTCATGTGAAAATATGTGAGGAATCACGTGGTGCCAACAGTTTTTCAATACAATTTCATTTAAAGAATATTTAATTGACACAATACGAAAATTACGTAAAAATGGTAAACATAAAAAAGCGCACATCAATTTTCGATCTGCTAAACAATCATTCTGAAAGATCCAATAGGTGAAATTCATGTGAAAATATGTGAGGAATCACGTGGTGCCAACAGTTTTTCAATACAATTTCATTTAAAGAATATTTAATTGACACAATACGAAAATTACGTAAAAATGGTAAACATAAAAAAGCGCACATCAATTTTCGATCTGCTAAACAATCATTCTGAAAGATCCAATAGGTGAAATTCATGTGAAAATATGTGAGGAATCACGTGGTGCCAACAGTTTTTCAATACAATTTCATTTAAAGAATATTTAATTGACACAATACGAAAATTACGTAAAAATGGTAAACATAAAAAAGCGCACATCAATTTTCGATCTGCTAAACAATCATTCTGAAAGATCCAATAGGTGAAATTCATGTGAAAATATGTGAGGAATCACGTGGTGCCAACAGTTTTTCAATACAATTTCATTTAAAGAATATTTAATTGACACAATACGAAAATTACGTAAAAATGGTAAACATAAAAAAGCGCACATCAATTTTCGATCTGCTAAACAATCATTCTGAAAGATCCAATAGGTGAAATTCATGTGAAAATATGTGAGGAATCACGTGGTGCCAACAGTTTTTCAATACAATTTCATTTAAAGAATATTTAATTGACACAATACGAAAATTACGTAAAAATGGTAAACATAAAAAAGCGCACATCAATTTTCGATCTGCTAAACAATCATTCTGAAAGATCCAATAGGTGAAATTCATGTGAAAATATGTGAGGAATCACGTGGTGCCAACAGTTTTTCAATACAATTTCATTTAAAGAATATTTAATTGACACAATACGAAAATTACGTAAAAATGGTAAACATAAAAAAGCGCACATCAATTTTCGATCTGCTAAACAATCATTCTGAAAGATCCAATAGGTGAAATTCATGTGAAAATATGTGAGGAATCACGTGGTGCCAACAGTTTTTCAATACAATTTCATTTAAAGAATATTTAATTGACACAATACGAAAATTACGTAAAAATGGTAAACATAAAAAAGCGCACATCAATTTTCGATCTGCTAAACAATCATTCTGAAAGATCCAATAGGTGAAATTCATGTGAAAATATGTGAGGAATCACGTGGTGCCAACAGTTTTTCAATACAATTTCATTTAAAGAATATTTAATTGACACAATACGAAAATTACGTAAAAATGGTAAACATAAAAAAGCGCACATCAATTTTCGATCTGCTAAACAATCATTCTGAAAGATCCAATAGGTGAAATTCATGTGAAAATATGTGAGGAATCACGTGGTGCCAACAGTTTTTCAATACAATTTCATTTAAAGAATATTTAATTGACACAATACGAAAATTACGTAAAAATGGTAAACATAAAAAAGCGCACATCAATTTTCGATCTGCTAAACAATCATTCTGAAAGATCCAATAGGTGAAATTCATGTGAAAATATGTGAGGAATCACGTGGTGCCAACAGTTTTTCAATACAATTTCATTTAAAGAATATTTAATTGACACAATACGAAAATTACGTAAAAATGGTAAACATAAAAAAGCGCACATCAATTTTCGATCTGCTAAACAATCATTCTGAAAGATCCAATAGGTGAAATTCATGTGAAAATATGTGAGGAATCACGTGGTGCCAACAGTTTTTCAATACAATTTCATTTAAAGAATATTTAATTGACACAATACGAAAATTACGTAAAAATGGTAAACATAAAAAAGCGCACATCAATTTTCGATCTGCTAAACAATCATTCTGAAAGATCCAATAGGTGAAATTCATGTGAAAATATGTGAGGAATCACGTGGTGCCAACAGTTTTTCAATACAATTTCATTTAAAGAATATTTAATTGACACAATACGAAAATTACGTAAAAATGGTAAACATAAAAAAGCGCACATCAATTTTCGATCTGCTAAACAATCATTCTGAAAGATCCAATAGGTGAAATTCATGTGAAAATATGTGAGGAATCACGTGGTGCCAACAGTTTTTCAATACAATTTCATTTAAAGAATATTTAATTGACACAATACGAAAATTACGTAAAAATGGTAAACATAAAAAAGCGCACATCAATTTTCGATCTGCTAAACAATCATTCTGAAAGATCCAATAGGTGAAATTCATGTGAAAATATGTGAGGAATCACGTGGTGCCAACAGTTTTTCAATACAATTTCATTTAAAGAATATTTAATTGACACAATACGAAAATTACGTAAAAATGGTAAACATAAAAAAGCGCACATCAATTTTCGATCTGCTAAACAATCATTCTGAAAGATCCAATAGGTGAAATTCATGTGAAAATATGTGAGGAATCACGTGGTGCCAACAGTTTTTCAATACAATTTCATTTAAAGAATATTTAATTGACACAATACGAAAATTACGTAAAAATGGTAAACATAAAAAAGCGCACATCAATTTTCGATCTGCTAAACAATCATTCTGAAAGATCCAATAGGTGAAATTCATGTGAAAATATGTGAGGAATCACGTGGTGCCAACAGTTTTTCAATACAATTTCATTTAAAGAATATTTAATTGACACAATACGAAAATTACGTAAAAATGGTAAACATAAAAAAGCGCACATCAATTTTCGATCTGCTAAACAATCATTCTGAAAGATCCAATAGGTGAAATTCATGTGAAAATATGTGAGGAATNATAAAAAAATATCAAAAGAACTAATTACTCCCTCGATTATTGTAAAACTTTCAATGAAGGAATGGCATTCAGCTGTGATAAGAATGTAAAATATTGTCTATTTCTGAAAAAAGACCATTTTATTTATAACTCCTTGGAAATGGATAATCTAAAATATTAAATCGATATTGTTTTTCGTGTTCAATGTAATGGTCCATGGAATTTTAAAGTTCCAGATTGATACCAACACCTGCCAAATCACCACTTATTATACCTTTAGTAAGGAACTACGAAATTCTATGAATTACGACAAAACAGCCCGCAAAACAATATCGAATTGATATACGCCAGCTGTGTAAAACTGAAAACTACAAACAAAAACGATTTGAAAAGCTTCACTTATTAGATGAACCCAAAGCTAAAGAAACTATGAATTTCATTTCTTTCTCTTATTACAATGTGTAAAAGATCGGAAGCAAAATCAAGTTGCAAATATTTTAATATAAAATGATTGATGTTGATTTTACATCAATAAAATTATTTGCAATTATTTTGATCTGATCTTTCATGCTAAACAAAATATTTGGGCATCAGTGTCTTTTTTCCAATTAAAACGGGTGACAAAGGCAAATAAAGGAGGCATTTAGAAGAATTATTTGTTACTGAACTGAAGAAACTATAACATAAAGATAGAAAAACTATATCTCAATTACTTCAACAGAATGAATCATACTTAATCTTTGCAACTGGTGATATAGTGTAAACACCACTATTAATCTAGAAACACTCCAATATTTAAAAAATTGGCAAATGCCTGCAAGGTTTTCTTAAAAAGTATTCTATACTTAAGTAAATGTAGAAAATAAATACTACAAAAAAGTATTTATTTGAAAAAATTATTTTGAATATTCGTATTGGGCATTTAGTACTTAAAAGACAAAGTATAGAATAACTTCAGAAAAGACNATTAAAAATAATTTCGGACAGACAAAGTTGCAGATGAAGGCCAATAATTTGTAGATAAATTGTTTTAACTAATTAAATGCTTGAATGAAAAAGCATTTCTGTTATGTTTTTATCAACTGCTTCTATAGCAACAAGAAACTTAGGTGTTTTACTACATATTTCCTATCTATCGACAGAAAGGACTAATGGAGGATGTGCGAAAAGTTTTGAAAAAATACGATAATCAGGAAAAACAAATCGACGAAGAACTTGCTATAACGTAATTTAATTATTACATTAGTTTTTAATAAACGATTTAAATGTATGTACCTACAACTGTAGAATTCAAGGTGCCTCAGGGGATAATTCCAACAAAACACATAGAAGGGATAATCTCCCAACAACAGAAGAAGCCAAGACAAGAAATAAGGGAATTATAATGGTTAGTGCTCAATTTTTTAAAGTTAAAAACTTTTTTTTTGTATATATGCAGCTTACTTTAAGAATATAACATATGCATTTAACTTCCAGGAACTTGAATCCATAAAAGGCAATTTACGATCAAAGGCGATATTTAGTCCCATTTGTTCAGAAAAGACTGCAGAATCTTTTGATGATAATAGTTTTTCAGGTAGTGATAAAATAAGCGACATACGTTATCAATATTAATAAATACACCTAAAACTGTATACGCATAAAAAAGCGCACCTAACATTTCAAAAAATTAAAATTGCAATTTTAACACTTTAAAAGTATGGAATATATTCAGAAAAATGTGCAGATTCTTCTGGTGAAAATAGTTATTCAATGGATTGTAAAAGTAAATGTATAGATTTGTGATGTATGATATATTTATGTAATTTTTGTTTAAATCTTTTCTACCAGCAGCCAGTCTCTCTTAGAAATGTTCTCTAGACCGATCATTAATCTAGTATAAGAATATCAAAATAAATTGGGACTATAATTTTATGGAGATTAGTCGACAAATATTACACTACATCAATAAATTATAGAAATAAATTGTACCTCGGTTGAATGCATTTTAATTTCTTAGTGCTGAATCATGGACTTCTTTCTTGCGTATTCAGTGGTATCCACACGCAACAATCTTTACCGCACGATACCTCACAACTAATGAATTGTCTTTGTTTTCGAACAAATTCGTTAAACACGAAGTTAAAAGATAATTAATCGGATACATATCGCTTTGTTTCTGATGACAATGATATAACCTTGATTACAAATAATAACGTATACACTGGCGGATTCTTCCATCTCTATGTAAAAAAGAAATTAAAAATTGAACGAGAATATTTCGAGCCGAAATAAATCAACCGATTGTTTTTTACTATAAAAAAAAATGTAATTTTCTTCAATTAACATTAAAGGCACTTTTAGAATAATTGGTTTGGCAAAAAATTAATATCTTTTACAATATTTAAGTATCTACTAATTAATAAAACTTATCTTCCTCGCAATCAGCCAAGGTTAACAGAATTTTTACNTGCACTCTTATTGGGTGACCGCTTTAATCAGCCAATTAGAGCACGAATAATCCACTTTTCTAGTAGAAGTAGGCTTTAGTTATATGATTCAGTTGTTGGTATCGATTAGCCTACTTCTAGCGTCTACTTGCAGCAAAGCAGGTGCACTCTTATTGGGTGACCGCTTTAATCAGCCAATTAGAGCACGAATAATCCACTTTTCTAGTAGAAGTAGGCTTTAGTTATATGATTCAGTTGTTGGTATCGATTAGCCTACTTCTAGCGTCTACTTGCAGCAAAGCAGGTGCACTCTTATTGGGTGACCGCTTTAATCAGCCAATTAGAGCACGAATAATCCACTTTTCTAGTAGAAGTAGGCTTTAGTTATATGATTCAGTTGTTGGTATCGATTAGCCTACTTCTAGCGTCTACTTGCAGCAAAGCAGGTGCACTCTTATTGGGTGACCGCTTTAATCAGCCAATTAGAGCACGAATAATCCACTTTTCTAGTAGAAGTAGGCTTTAGTTATATGATTCAGTTGTTGGTATCGATTAGCCTACTTCTAGCGTCTACTTGCAGCAAAGCAGGTGCACTCTTATTGGGTGACCGCTTTAATCAGCCAATTAGAGCACGAATAATCCACTTTTCTAGTAGAAGTAGGCTTTAGTTATATGATTCAGTTGTTGGTATCGATTAGCCTACTTCTAGCGTCTACTTGCAGCAAAGCAGGTGCACTCTTATTGGGTGACCGCTTTAATCAGCCAATTAGAGCACGAATAATCCACTTTTCTAGTAGAAGTAGGCTTTAGTTATATGATTCAGTTGTTGGTATCGATTAGCCTACTTCTAGCGTCTACTTGCAGCAAAGCAGGTGCACTCTTATTGGGTGACCGCTTTAATCAGCCAATTAGAGCACGAATAATCCACTTTTCTAGTAGAAGTAGGCTTTAGTTATATGATTCAGTTGTTGGTATCGATTAGCCTACTTCTAGCGTCTACTTGCAGCAAAGCAGGTGCACTCTTATTGGGTGACCGCTTTAATCAGCCAATTAGAGCACGAATAATCCACTTTTCTAGTAGAAGTAGGCTTTAGTTATATGATTCAGTTGTTGGTATCGATTAGCCTACTTCTAGCGTCTACTTGCAGCAAAGCAGGTGCACTCTTATTGGGTGACCGCTTTAATCAGCCAATTAGAGCACGAATAATCCACTTTTCTAGTAGAAGTAGGCTTTAGTTATATGATTCAGTTGTTGGTATCGATTAGCCTACTTCTAGCGTCTACTTGCAGCAAAGCAGGTGCACTCTTATTGGGTGACCGCTTTAATCAGCCAATTAGAG
Organism: Agrilus planipennis; assembly: GCF_000699045.2. NCBI lineage: Eukaryota > Metazoa > Arthropoda > Insecta > Coleoptera > Buprestidae > Agrilus > Agrilus planipennis. The sequence goes on along the minus strand of NW_020439033.1, from coordinate 428,171 downwards.
CACGAATAATCCACTTTTCTAGTAGAAGTAGGCTTTAGTTATATGATTCAGTTGTTGGTATCGATTAGCCTACTTCTAGCGTCTACTTGCAGCAAAGCAGGTGCACTCTTATTGGGTGACCGCTTTAATCAGCCAATTAGAGCACGAATAATCCACTTTTCTAGTAGAAGTAGGCTTTAGTTATATGATTCAGTTGTTGGTATCGATTAGCCTACTTCTAGCGTCTACTTGCAGCAAAGCAGGTGCACTCTTATTGGGTGACCGCTTTAATCAGCCAATTAGAGCACGAATAATCCACTTTTCTAGTAGAAGTAGGCTTTAGTTATATGATTCAGTTGTTGGTATCGATTAGCCTACTTCTAGCGTCTACTTGCAGCAAAGCAGGTGCACTCTTATTGGGTGACCGCTTTAATCAGCCAATTAGAGCACGAATAATCCACTTTTCTAGTAGAAGTAGGCTTTAGTTATATGATTCAGTTGTTGGTATCGATTAGCCTACTTCTAGCGTCTACTTGCAGCAAAGCAGGTGCACTCTTATTGGGTGACCGCTTTAATCAGCCAATTAGAGCACGAATAATCCACTTTTCTAGTAGAAGTAGGCTTTAGTTATATGATTCAGTTGTTGGTATCGATTAGCCTACTTCTAGCGTCTACTTGCAGCAAAGCAGGTGCACTCTTATTGGGTGACCGCTTTAATCAGCCAATTAGAGCACGAATAATCCACTTTTCTAGTAGAAGTAGGCTTTAGTTATATGATTCAGTTGTTGGTATCGATTAGCCTACTTCTAGCGTCTACTTGCAGCAAAGCAGGTGCACTCTTATTGGGTGACCGCTTTAATCAGCCAATTAGAGCACGAATAATCCACTTTTCTAGTAGAAGTAGGCTTTAGTTATATGATTCAGTTGTTGGTATCGATTAGCCTACTTCTAGCGTCTACTTGCAGCAAAGCAGGTGCACTCTTATTGGGTGACCGCTTTAATCAGCCAATTAGAGCACGAATAATCCACTTTTCTAGTAGAAGTAGGCTTTAGTTATATGATTCAGTTGTTGGTATCGATTAGCCTACTTCTAGCGTCTACTTGCAGCAAAGCAGGTGCACTCTTATTGGGTGACCGCTTTAATCAGCCAATTAGAGCACGAATAATCCACTTTTCTAGTAGAAGTAGGCTTTAGTTATATGATTCAGTTGTTGGTATCGATTAGCCTACTTCTAGCGTCTACTTGCAGCAAAGCAGGTGCACTCTTATTGGGTGACCGCTTTAATCAGCCAATTAGAGCACGAATAATCCACTTTTCTAGTAGAAGTAGGCTTTAGTTATATGATTCAGTTGTTGGTATCGATTAGCCTACTTCTAGCGTCTACTTGCAGCAAAGCAGGTGCACTCTTATTGGGTGACCGCTTTAATCAGCCAATTAGAGCACGAATAATCCACTTTTCTAGTAGAAGTAGGCTTTAGTTATATGATTCAGTTGTTGGTATCGATTAGCCTACTTCTAGCGTCTACTTGCAGCAAAGCAGGTGCACTCTTATTGGGTGACCGCTTTAATCAGCCAATTAGAGCACGAATAATCCACTTTTCTAGTAGAAGTAGGCTTTAGTTATATGATTCAGTTGTTGGTATCGATTAGCCTACTTCTAGCGTCTACTTGCAGCAAAGCAGGTGCACTCTTATTGGGTGACCGCTTTAATCAGCCAATTAGAGCACGAATAATCCACTTTTCTAGTAGAAGTAGGCTTTAGTTATATGATTCAGTTGTTGGTATCGATTAGCCTACTTCTAGCGTCTACTTGCAGCAAAACAGGCGCACTCTTATTGGTTGATTGCTCTAATCAGCCAATTAGAGCACGAATAACCCATTTTTTTACTAGAAGTAGGCTTTAGTTATATGATTCAATTGTTGATATCGATTGGCCTACTTCTTACTTATAGTTGCAGCAAAACAAATGCGCTCTTATTGGTTGATTGCTTTAACTATTAATTTCTGCGTAATTTGACATCGCATTGAAAAACTATAAAGGAAAATTAGTCTTAAATTATTGTAAAGAATCGAATGGTGTATTTTCTTTGAAAATTATGGGGTAAGTTTAACATTTAAGACGGCTTTTATTTGTCTTTAGATGCGTTGGTCGTATGGTGGGACAAAATATTTTACATGCTATCAGTATTCGTGAAGCAACAGACGAAGAGGTGTCATGTCTGCTAAGAATGTGCTACATTTGCGACCATGCAATACAAAGAGTTCTTACAGAAGTGTCTGATAATTAATTTTTTTTTGTTTTCTGAAATCTGGACTATACAAATTTTATTTTTTGTTCAATTAGAGTTCATGAAGATAGAATAATAGAATTAGTGTTCTTTTTTGTATTTATTTAAGGAATGATAACTTCCGTTAACTCAGATAATAATATGTAGTTATTATTTAATAAACATTACCCGTTTGTTGTATTCTTTCTTGTGTTTTATTAAGAAAAGATAATAAGGGGATTATTTTATTTGTGTTTACTTTAAAAAATAAACGCCAAAAAAATGGTAAGTCATTCTCTAAATTTGAAAGGTGAAGTAAATCTGACATTACATTTAGAATCTCAAATTTCAGTAAATTTGATATTATTTTTTTTTTTTGTAAATTCGTCCATCAGCAGTATGAGGTAACATTTCAAATAGATCAACTAAAAAAAATGAGCTTTTTAGTCATATTTTAGCGGGACATTGTCAAACTATGGAATTGTTGCTATAGTTGGACCGGTTGTATTTGCAGTTGCAGGGGTTATTTATTTGACGATGACGAAAAGTGCCCCTTATGTGGCGGGGGTAGCAGCAAACGATATACAATGCTCCGAAATTGGCGGGTAGGTACCCAGTAGCATCGACGTTTCATTAATATTCAGTATCAGTTTACTTATTAATCGAATCCTGTAAGAAATGCGCAAGGAAGATAGGGAAATCCGTCTGAAGCTCAAATCCAGGTAAAAATGTAGGGTTTTGTATCTAAAAAAGAAAAAGGGAACCTTTTNAACAGTGAACAAATTAAGTAACTACCAAGTCACCACCTGAAATATAAATAATTTAATACTTGAATAATTTATTCAAAATAACCATTAAGATTTCAAAAATTTAATTATAATGGGAGCTACTGTGTCTGCATCGTTCAAATGTAAATGGTGTGTCCCTGGGATAATGTGTCTTTCAACTTTTTTTGCGGTCTTACTTAATTTCTCTAGCACTATGTCATAGTGCTCTGGATGATCAAATTTATGACCTGGATGACCTCTTATGTTGAGCACTTCACAAATTGTCTTGGAAGCAAATTCCAATATCTGGTCCAAACTCATAAAACCCATTGCACTCGCTTTGAGTCTTACATCTCTCGAGAAATAATAACCTTTCCTGTCTTTTGCCTTTTTCATTCCCCTTCTCATCATTATTTCACAGCCTTCTCTATCCAAATTGTCTTTATAAGCTTCTTGTACTATACTAATCATATCTTCATATTCATAACAAGGATGCTGGTTTTTAGTTAAAGTTTCGTACTTTAAAAATTTGTCTAAAGCATCTCCAGCTTGTTCCACTAATTTGGACATGTTTCTTACACTTGGTGAGGCTATATCAATACAAATATACTTTTCTACCTCTTTGGGAAAAGTTCCTGCATAAAGGAACGATATAGCACCTCCTAAACTATGCCCCATTAGTGTTACTTTGGTCCATTTAAAGTGTTTGACAATACGCCTTACTATATGCAATCCATCCCAAAACAAGTAGTAGCAGTGCCCAGGGGGTAAATGGGAGGACAAACCATGACCAGGTAAATCAATACAGAACACTGAGAAACCACTATCTTTCAATTTGGGGGCTAATTTATCAAATGTACCCGCATTATCTTGCCAACCGTGTATAGCAATTATTGGCTGGACATCCTTTGAGCCCCACCATTTCCCTAAAATTGGTTTAATAATTAGCTAATTTTAAATGTTACTTAGTTGTGCAATGTACCTGAAATATGGCCCCAAGGCACTGGAATTGTGATCTCTTCGAAGTCATCATGTAGTCCATCTATTAAAATCAATTATTCAAGTGAATAAAAAAATAATTGATTATAATACAAAATTACCTTTGTAACCATTCATCTTCTTGACAATAAAAAAATACTGAATCAATAATAATTTTGCTACTTGACTTCAATGAAAAGACTGAACCATAACCACTAACTATACACTTTTAATGTTTTTACGGTTTATTGCGCTGATCAATACGGTATTTTCATGGTCATTTTATGTACGTATTGTATGATTTATTAATCATAATTACAAATTTTGTAATTATAATCACTAAGTAGATACCGTATATTGGGTATAACTTGAAAGACTGGAAATGACTACAATGGAGTGCAATTATTCTTTGCCACAATGTATTCATTTACGTAATTTATTATTATTGTATGACGCGATATTTATAATCTAATCATTTACAATACACATGATTGAAGTTATAAAACGGTCTAAAACTCTAAAGTATTTTAAAACATTTTATCATTGCATAACGCATATAAGATAAAATGTGTTTTTTTAAACACATGTTATGTTTTAAAAGACCCGCCACGAAAAGTCACTAACATATTACCATAAAAGCTGCGTTCAAAAATACACCATAAAACTGAAAAAGTTATGCAGGGGAAAACCCGACAATTACTTAGACTTCTTGACTATATGAGTCAAAACATTAAGCGTTAAGAAATTCCCCGAAATTATTTAAGTTATCTTATGCTTTATGAACATTTATTTCAATCGAAAAGAAAAAATAGTAGTACGGCAAGTATTAGTTACTACTTTATTTCAAAATAATTATCATATCTAAGAAATAAAGTCATGAAAGCGAATTAGTTAGTACCATGACTTGTACAATAAAATTACATTATTTTATTTTACCATAGATTGTTTTCCTCGTTGTAGTTATGAACGCACCCATACAATAAATAGTTAATTTAACTTTTTTAAGTTGTCGATATTGACTATCTATCATTGGCTAGTGTTTACACCCCTCTGTTGAATAATATTTGATAAATGTGTGTTTTTCAACTATAAAAAGATAAAGCCGAAGAATTAGTGTATATTTTGAAGACATTTAATCAATTTGATCCATTACTGTTACAGTTTACCTTAAATTATCCACTTACGGGTTGTAATTTAATTTGATTTGGATTTAGGTTATAGGTTCAATTTACAGCAATGGAAATTCCGGTTATGGAAAGTTCCTACGTACCCTACGCAAATTTTAATTTTGAAAATACCAATTTAGAATTGGCACGTTCACAGTGGCCCAACTACGACGACCAGCATTATTTACGAGGCTGCAAATGGTCTCCTGATGGAACCTGTCTTCTTACTGTTGTACGAGGGGCAGGAATGCACGTAATGGAACTGCCCCCAGATTTGTATACAGGAGATACCATTCTTACAAGTCGACCTGTAGTTCCTTTGATTCCAGCTGTAAGTGTGCCTGAAAGCGGTCTTATATACGACTATTGTTGGTATCCGGGTATGAATAGTGCTAATCCCGCAACTTGCTGGTATGTTTTCAATATTTAAACATGACACATCTATATAAATATTGTATTTTTGTATTAGCTGGCTTGCTAGTGGACATGAAGGCCCAATCCACCTGTGGGATGCTTTCACAGGCGATTTAAGATGCTCATATCGAGGATACAATAACGTTGATGAATTGGAAGCAGCTATAAGTGTAACTTTTTCAGCTGACGGTCAGAATATATTTTGTGGCTATAAGAAGAATGTTAAAATTTTTAGCACTAGTCGTCCAGGTCGAGAGTACTTTGAATATCCCATACAGCACCAGGCCTCCTGTTTAACAGCTAGTTTAGCTCAACCTGGCATAGTTGCCATAGGTATGCAACAATAACTATTACTTTAAAGTCTATAATAATGTTTTTCTGAATTAACATTAACATTATAGAATTATTTAGTCTGCTTTCAAATAATTCATTTAAATGTTCATTAACTTTATAGCATTGTACACCTTAAATGTTGTAATTAACAAGTGGGGGGTTGATAAACAATTCTGTTACATGTTTATTGATTTTTAGGGACATGGAAGAATACAATTGAACTGGTGAGTCAATGCGATGGTACATTCCGACATTTGTGCAAATTGTCAGGTCATAAAGGGGGCATTACGACGATGGCGTTTTCGTTAGATGGATGTCGTTTGTATAGCGGCGCACGCAAGGACAACGAAATAATTTGCTGGGATCTCCGAGTAAGAAAATAACACTTCATCGAATTTCCACAAATAATTAAAGGAAATTGTTTTACTTTTCCGATATAAATTCTTGGTAAACTAATTCGGACTATTTTACAGGTGCCTGGTCGACCGATGTTTTGCTTGACGCGGGCAAGTAATACAAACCAAAAGATTACCATCGACTTGTCGAGAGATAACAAATGGTTGGTCAGTGGAGGCTCAGACGGGAAGGTTCAGGTGTGGGACGTTTCGCAAAATATAGCCCCTTCAGTGCATTACGAGGTAAGTAGTATCAGTTCTGGCGATTCAATTAATTTTTTCCTGACTTGTTTATTTTTTTTTCTTTCGAAGAGGTGCCAGCACGAGAAACTGAATAGAAGCTGTTTAATTGTACAAGTTTCTTTAGTTTTGCCACTGTTGCTGTCCATTATAACCGGTTTTCGAATTAAAAGTTATTATTGTTTTCGTAGACTTCAAATAGGTCGAATTTTATATCGGATAAATACTTTAAAAAATGAATAACTACTAGTGTTGCAGGCTTTTAGATTTCGCTCTGATCCTTGATTTTTAGTACTTGATAGAGCATTTGGTATTAAAAATTAAAGACAAGGGGAATCCCAAAAGTCTAATAATAATTTGGATACTAGTATGACCACGAAGGCTTACGCAATAAATTTAATAAATATTTGCTACTAATATGTTAAAACGTGGAAATATAATGAAAATTCCGATTTCACTTTTCGACCCAATTACAATAACTTCCTAATGGGAAGTTAACAAGGAGCGAACGGTTAATTTACAAATTCGGAAAAGGTTGTTAAAGGTGTATGTTTGGAGCACGGCGTTGTACGGGTGCGAAATATGGACAGTTGGCGCGGCGGAAAAGAAAAGGTTAGAAGCGTTCGAAATGTGGTGTTATAGGCGGATGATGAGGATATCGTGGGTAGAAAAGGTTAGAAATGAAGAGGTATTGGAAAGAATAGGAGAACAGAGGACTCTATGGAAGTCAATAAA
>NW_020439033.1:403837-418941 GCF_000699045.2 Agrilus planipennis | reverse complement strand
GTAATTTGTTTTTTGAAAACTCAAATTTTACGATAGATAGATAAATATTGCGTTGAAAAAATTATTATTAAGTTTTGACACTTTTATTAAATCAAATGTTCGAAATGGTTGAAAAAATTAAAACCAAATTCATTAAAACTATAAAAGGTGCAAAATTATTTGTAATATTTAGCTTTACATTACTAAGATATTTTAAATGGTGTTATTTGCAACCATAAATACGTAATTATTATAAACCAAAAAGTTTGTGATACTTTTCAATAAGTAATTAAAAATATGTCAAAAAAAATTCAAAAGTTTCAATATTAATTGCACTCGATAGAATATATAAATCAATAGAATTAATATCAGGAGTTATCTGTATATGTATGTAATATAGTTCAATTAAAAAAGTTGTAAATTATTTCGATTAAAATTTAAAATAAAAAATTAAAAGTTGCCAGGGTACTAACTATTTATCCTCAATATCTGCATTTATTATACACACTACATAATTATAAACCTATTACCAATAATTATTACCTACGTAATTAGTATTAATTACTTATTAGTCCTCATTTAAAATGTTTATTATAATAACAAAATAGACAGCAATATATGCTTTACATTACCCAAATATTTAAGTTTATGTTGTTAAAATTGTTTGTGTCTTCCAAAAATAACCAAATATTTAAACAAACAAATAATTATTAAATAAACTTACCACTACTTCCAAAGTAGAACCCCTACTATCTTCATTAAGTAAATGGACTTCGTCTATCATAAACAATTTTATACTTTGCATCAAAATTTTATTATTTCTCCATTTCCTTGTCAAAGAATCCCATTTTTCAGGGGTTGTTATAATTAAAGCAAAATTTTTCAAATTATACAAATCGTAATTTTCATTGTCCCCTGTCACCGAAATGCAATTTACCCCCAGCGAATTAAATTTATCGTGCCAATCTATAAGTCTTTCATCGCAAAGTGCTTTTAATGGGGAAACTACAAGAATAAATTAATATTTGTAATGAACAACACGAAATTGAAAAATTGTTTTCAAACTCACTGTAAACCATTCTGTATGCATTAGGTCTGTTAATTAGTTCTAAATTGATTAAAAAACGAATTATGGCTAGTTCGAAAAGAACTGTTTTCCCTGATCCCGTAGGAGAAGAAATCACCACTGGGTGATCTAAAATATTATTTACTAGTTATTTAAAAAAAAAATTAGCATAGGTATTGAATTGAACCAAACCTGTGTAATAAATATCATCGAAAACTTTCGATTGAATTTTATTAAAATGTGTGAAATTGGAAAATACATGTCTGTAATTTTCTGGTATTTCTTCAACTGATCGGAGATTATTTTCTCTAATAAAACTAGACCAATCCTTTTCAGACTCATAAGAAGTCCTAAACATTTCTATTAATTTAAATTTATAAAGAGACTAAAGAAACTTACATTAAACGTTGATTTGTACTCACAAGATCCATATTAACATATTACAATAACTTATCAAACAATAAATTTCAGATTAATAATAATTTTCTTGATTTAATACAAAGAACAATTTAGCAATGGAAATGCATTGTTAAAATATTGTTGTGAAAAGCAAGGCAACTGTTTTATTCCACTGCCAACTTAAATGTCACTTTTTACTTTAGTCTACAATAAAGGATTCTTCAACATCTATTTTAATTCATACAATTAAGCAAATTTGATTAACAATTAATTTTATTTAAATTTCAAATAAGTACTACAAATGCCCATGCGCAAAACCAGTTAGCTGATTTGCTAATAGTTTTAATACCGCCAAGATTAGGTGAAATAAATGCCATTGGGGAAGCACTTGTCAGGTTATTGTGTTACTGGTTTTGATGTTTACAGTAATGTTCTGTTTTCAAAAACATTAATGTTTCTTTCTTGAAGAAAATTAGAACTTGCATTTAGATTTATCACAATGAAAACTGAAAGTACAAGTAGGTCGAATAGAAAAGCTTCCATCGACGAAAAGGTATGTTGTATTAATAAATTGTATGTGAAAGTAAGGTTATAGACCGTTTAAAATTTGTAGGAAAACATTAAAAATACAAGAAAAACCCTTAAAATAATCCAAGAATCTGCTATCGATAAAGAGAATCTCGTTGGACGTTCAAAGTCTGTAAAAGATACCAAATTGGCTGCGTAAGTGAAACCACAATTAATTGTGCATTATATAGATGTGCTAATATGATGAACTTATTTAGAAACTCAACTGGAGGCACGTTTAAAGCAAAGAAACCAGTAATTTTGGTAGATAAAGGAGTGCAAACTGGGGAGACTGTTATAACAGCTGCAGATTTAATATCAGATGAACCTGGAATTGACTATTGGAAGACATTAGCAGAGCAACGGAAAGTAGCCTTAGATGAAAGTTTGGAAGAGAATGGAAGGTTGAAGGATGTTATTGAATCACTGGAGGAAGAGAACAAGATCTGTAAAGAAATGCTGAATGAAGCCAAAGAATTAGTAGCAGTACTACAAGTAAGTTATTCATATGGGGCTAAAACAGGGGCTTATTTATAATGCAATTTGTATTAACAGTATTTGCAATGGATTTGGGGTAATATATATTTTATTTTCACATTGTATGTTTATGAAATGCAATAAATATCAAAATTAATAGTTATAATCCAAAATAAGCTCCTAATCGTTTAATTCTGAAATAGATTCTTTTGCGCAGGAATTGTTTAACATTTCTGTTCTAAATTTAGTTTAATGATTGAAACTAGTATTCTACAAATGATTATCTTTTCTATTTTGTATTTGACTGAAGGTAAATGTGTTTCTTCTTCTTTTATAGGAAATGATGGACGATAGAGATGAAAACACTGAAGATTTTGAAGTAGAGTCATAAAATTATGATCAGTTTATGTGTATATTGACGTAACTAATTGTCTAGTTATTTAGTTAAGCGTAGTTATCACAGTCATTGTATTAAGTCGATAAGAGTGTACTTTTAATTAATTATTTTTGATACAATAAATTTTTTATGATTACTCCTTGGTCTTTAATTTACTAATGTTTTAAAAGGAACTTTACCAGAAAAGAACGAAATTACTAAGTAAAATATATAAACTCTCTCTGTTGTATTTAACTACTTTTAAAAAAATTGTTTTTGGATGCTTTAACTTGTTGTAAAGGATGTTAACACAATCACAAGTCTATGAAGAAGCACAGTTCTCGAGTTAATTATAATTTGTTACACATAATCATTAATAAGTAAATTAAATATTTATCTATATAGAATTACCTAACAATTAATACAACACATTCAAATTGATTTTCTATCTATTCAATACAAACAACCCACTAAGAACACCCCTTCTTTATCTATACCAACTAAAATGTAATAAAGATGAATAAAATTCTCGCATAATTAAATTTAAAACATTATTTATTACCCAAATCTTCGCTAATAAAATGTGCATTTACAACTCCCACATCGTCAGATACAGGGATGACAATTTGTTTCTGTATACGCGGTTCTTTCAAAAAGCTAGTGTGACTAAAATAAGTTTTTAATAGAAAAAAGTTCTGTTATGTTCCATGTAGGTACTTACACATATTTTTCGTATAAATAAATGGTACTCTCATTTTGTTCTCCGACCAATAAATTCATGAAACTATTAAGGTTAATGGTGGAATTTATTTTTAAATCGCCAGCATTTATTAATGTTACTGTAATAGTTATCAAAGTTTCGTTACCATTTTCTTGTTTCGCTAGAGACAGTTCGTAAACTGGAAAGAATTTTACTTTGTCCTGAACCGTGTTCCCGAAAGGAGGTTTTCGATTCATTATCTAAAATGTTATTGTTTGTTGTTTGTTTGTTTGTTTGTTTGTTACATTTTTTATTGGTCTATTACCCTTTCTAAATCTCGCGGATTCGAGTCCAAAATCGATTGGAAAGAAGTCTTTCCAGCGTTCACAAGTTGACCGGACAGTACGTTACCAATTCCTGGTAATTGACGACTTACATATTTCGAGTTTTCCCAAAGTTGAGTATGGAAACATTTGGCCAAAATTAACGCGCTATGAAGGGCTGAATAGCCATTTTCTTTAGTCTCTAAATATTCAGCGAGACCTACAATTTTATTTAAAAGAAATTGTCCGAAATGGCACCTTAAAAAGTGCCAACAAAAGTCGAATCATTTTCCACCAATTACTCGAAACAATTTGGAGAGTAATAACCACGAAAGACTTTTTGTTGACATTAATTATACTATTAATATTTAATTCACATTTATGAGTGTAAATTTAAAAAAAATATTGACAGGTGTTTAAATACTTTTTTGAGAAAAGCATTTTGTATTTTTATGTTGTCCTGATTCAGATATAAAGGTTGGCTTCGGTTGGAGTGGCTTCCTTTGGAGTTGCCTCGTATCGTTTCGCTAACGAGTTGCCTCCTATCTTTTAGCTAACATGAGTGGATAGCTTCTTCAAAGGTCCTTCTATCTTCGGTTGGAGCTGCTTCCTTTGGAGTTGTTTCCTAACGTTTCGCTAGCATCAGTGGCGAAGATCTTCAAAGGTCCTTCCATCTTCAGTTGGAGTTGCTTCCTTTGGNCGTTTTCTTCTTCCCGATGGAATCCATCTTGTTTGGTTCATTGTGGTAAGTATCCTACGTCGAGGTATTGACTGTCGTTCCCTCCTACTATCATACACATATTCAGTTTGTTCATGACTGGTACCAGTAACATCGACATTTTATTAATATTCAGTATCAGTTCACTTATTAATCGAATCCTGTAAGAAATGCGCAAGGAAGATAGGGAAATCCGTCTGAAGCTCAAATCCAGGTAAAAATGTAGGGTTTTGTATCTAAAAAAGAAAAAGGGAACCTTTTATAGCGGGCTCTTTCGGCTGCATCAATATCGTACTGTGTCCATCTTCTTGGAGGTCTGTCACGTTTTCTTCTTCCCGATGGAATCCATCTTGTTTGGTTCATTGTGGTAAGTATCCTACGTCGAGGTATTGACTGTCGTTCCCTCCTACTATCATACACATATTCAGTTTGTTCATGACTGGTACCAGTAACATCGACATTTTATTAATATTCAGTATCAGTTCACTTATTAATCGAATCCTGTAAGAAATGCGCAAGGAAGATAGGGAAATCCGTCTGAAGCTCAAATCCAGGTAAAAATGTAGGGTTTTGTATCTAAAAAAGAAAAAGGGAACCTTTTATAGCGGGCTCTTTCGGCTGCATCAATATCGTACTGTGTCCATCTTCTTGGAGGTCTGTCACGTTTTCTTCTTCCCGATGGAATCCATCTTGTTTGGTTCATTGTGGTAAGTATCCTACGTCGAGGTATTGACTGTCGTTCCCTCCTACTATCATACACATATTCAGTTTGTTCATGACTGGTACCAGTAACATCGACATTTTATTAATATTCAGTATCAGTTCACTTATTAATCGAATCCTGTAAGAAATGCGCAAGGAAGATAGGGAAATCCGTCTGAAGCTCAAATCCAGGTAAAAATGTAGGGTTTTGTATCTAAAAAAGAAAAAGGGAACCTTTTATAGCGGGCTCTTTCGGCTGCATCAATATCGTACTGTGTCCATCTTCTTGGAGGTCTGTCACGTTTTCTTCTTCCCGATGGAATCCATCTTGTTTGGTTCATTGTGGTAAGTATCCTACGTCGAGGTATTGACTGTCGTTCCCTCCTACTATCATACACATATTCAGTTTGTTCATGACTGGTACCAGTAACATCGACATTTTATTAATATTCAGTATCAGTTCACTTATTAATCGAATCCTGTAAGAAATGCGCAAGGAAGATAGGGAAATCCGTCTGAAGCTCAAATCCAGGTAAAAATGTAGGGTTTTGTATCTAAAAAAGAAAAAGGGAACCTTTTATAGCGGGCTCTTTCGGCTGCATCAATATCGTACTGTGTCCATCTTCTTGGAGGTCTGTCACGTTTTCTTCTTCCCGATGGAATCCATCTTGTTTGGTTCATTGTGGTAAGTATCCTACGTCGAGGTATTGACTGTCGTTCCCTCCTACTATCATACACATATTCAGTTTGTTCATGACTGGTACCAGTAACATCGACATTTTATTAATATTCAGTATCAGTTCACTTATTAATCGAATCCTGTAAGAAATGCGCAAGGAAGATAGGGAAATCCGTCTGAAGCTCAAATCCAGGTAAAAATGTAGGGTTTTGTATCTAAAAAAGAAAAAGGGAACCTTTTATAGCGGGCTCTTTCGGCTGCATCAATATCGTACTGTGTCCATCTTCTTGGAGGTCTGTCACGTTTTCTTCTTCCCGATGGAATCCATCTTGTTTGGTTCATTGTGGTAAGTATCCTACGTCGAGGTATTGACTGTCGTTCCCTCCTACTATCATACACATATTCAGTTTGTTCATGACTGGTACCAGTAACATCGACATTTTATTAATATTCAGTATCAGTTCACTTATTAATCGAATCCTGTAAGAAATGCGCAAGGAAGATAGGGAAATCCGTCTGAAGCTCAAATCCAGGTAAAAATGTAGGGTTTTGTATCTAAAAAAGAAAAAGGGAACCTTTTATAGCGGGCTCTTTCGGCTGCATCAATATCGTACTGTGTCCATCTTCTTGGAGGTCTGTCACGTTTTCTTCTTCCCGATGGAATCCATCTTGTTTGGTTCATTGTGGTAAGTATCCTACGTCGAGGTATTGACTGTCGTTCCCTCCTACTATCATACACATATTCAGTTTGTTCATGACTGGTACCAGTAACATCGACATTTTATTAATATTCAGTATCAGTTCACTTATTAATCGAATCCTGTAAGAAATGCGCAAGGAAGATAGGGAAATCCGTCTGAAGCTCAAATCCAGGTAAAAATGTAGGGTTTTGTATCTAAAAAAGAAAAAGGGAACCTTTTATAGCGGGCTCTTTCGGCTGCATCAATATCGTACTGTGTCCATCTTCTTGGAGGTCTGTCACGTTTTCTTCTTCCCGATGGAATCCATCTTGTTTGGTTCATTGTGGTAAGTATCCTACGTCGAGGTATTGACTGTCGTTCCCTCCTACTATCATACACATATTCAGTTTGTTCATGACTGGTACCAGTAACATCGACATTTTATTAATATTCAGTATCAGTTCACTTATTAATCGAATCCTGTAAGAAATGCGCAAGGAAGATAGGGAAATCCGTCTGAAGCTCAAATCCAGGTAAAAATGTAGGGTTTTGTATCTAAAAAAGAAAAAGGGAACCTTTTATAGCGGGCTCTTTCGGCTGCATCAATATCGTACTGTGTCCATCTTCTTGGAGGTCTGTCACGTTTTCTTCTTCCCGATGGAATCCATCTTGTTTGGTTCATTGTGGTAAGTATCCTACGTCGAGGTATTGACTGTCGTTCCCTCCTACTATCATACACATATTCAGTTTGTTCATGACTGGTACCAGTAACATCGACATTTTATTAATATTCAGTATCAGTTCACTTATTAATCGAATCCTGTAAGAAATGCGCAAGGAAGATAGGGAAATCCGTCTGAAGCTCAAATCCAGGTAAAAATGTAGGGTTTTGTATCTAAAAAAGAAAAAGGGAACCTTTTATAGCGGGCTCTTTCGGCTGCATCAATATCGTACTGTGTCCATCTTCTTGGAGGTCTGTCACGTTTTCTTCTTCCCGATGGAATCCATCTTGTTTGGTTCATTGTGGTAAGTATCCTACGTCGAGGTATTGACTGTCGTTCCCTCCTACTATCATACACATATTCAGTTTGTTCATGACTGGTACCAGTAACATCGACATTTTATTAATATTCAGTATCAGTTCACTTATTAATCGAATCCTGTAAGAAATGCGCAAGGAAGATAGGGAAATCCGTCTGAAGCTCAAATCCAGGTAAAAATGTAGGGTTTTGTATCTAAAAAAGAAAAAGGGAACCTTTTATAGCGGGCTCTTTCGGCTGCATCAATATCGTACTGTGTCCATCTTCTTGGAGGTCTGTCACGTTTTCTTCTTCCCGATGGAATCCATCTTGTTTGGTTCATTGTGGTAAGTATCCTACGTCGAGGTATTGACTGTCGTTCCCTCCTACTATCATACACATATTCAGTTTGTTCATGACTGGTACCAGTAACATCGACATTTTATTAATATTCAGTATCAGTTCACTTATTAATCGAATCCTGTAAGAAATGCGCAAGGAAGATAGGGAAATCCGTCTGAAGCTCAAATCCAGGTAAAAATGTAGGGTTTTGTATCTAAAAAAGAAAAAGGGAACCTTTTATAGCGGGCTCTTTCGGCTGCATCAATATCGTACTGTGTCCATCTTCTTGGAGGTCTGTCACGTTTTCTTCTTCCCGATGGAATCCATCTTGTTTGGTTCATTGTGGTAAGTATCCTACGTCGAGGTATTGACTGTCGTTCCCTCCTACTATCATACACATATTCAGTTTGTTCATGACTGGTACCAGTAACATCGACATTTTATTAATATTCAGTATCAGTTCACTTATTAATCGAATCCTGTAAGAAATGCGCAAGGAAGATAGGGAAATCCGTCTGAAGCTCAAATCCAGGTAAAAATGTAGGGTTTTGTATCTAAAAAAGAAAAAGGGAACCTTTTGTAGCGGGCTCTTTTGGCTGCATCAATATCCTACCGTCTCCATCTTCTTAGAGGTCTGTCACGTTTTCTTCTTCCCGATGGAATCCATCTTGTTTGGTTCACTGTGGTAGGTATCCTACGTCGAAGTATTGTCTGTCGTTCCCTCCTACTATCATACACATATTCAGTTTGTTCATGACTGGTGCCAGTAGCATCGACATTTTATTAATATTCAGTATTAGTTTACTTATTAATCAAATCCAATAAGAAATGCATAAGGAAGATAGGGAAATCCGCCTGGAGCTCAAGCTTAGGTAAAAATGTAAGGTTTTGTATGTCCTTGGTCCACTGGGAAGATGGAAATCAAAATTATTCCCATAAATAATATTATTGGTCTTATTTTAGGCGTATTTTGGAACTTGGTGGTTCTGCAGTAGACGCCATTATATCAACTGTTTTATGCGAGGGAATTGTGTTATCTCATAACATGGGCATTGGGGGAGGTTTTTTCATGGTTTTCTATCAAAGGCGTACTAAGCAAGCTTACTTTTTGAATTCTAGAGAAGTTGCTCCAGCGGCAGCATCGAAGGATATGTTTAAAAAGAAACCCATATTATCAACCATAGGTAGGTCCTTCATACATTTTTGGCATATGAAAATAAAGTCAAATCTGTTCCAATTTTCCTCTAAATTATTGAAAAATTAATCAACATCTATACCAACTCAAAATTATTATTTTCTATGGAATGCCAAAACTTCGGTCACGACCTGTTTAAATGAGAACGATTCTGCTGAACTCCTATTTAGAATTTTATTTTCGCTGACACTGAAAGAATTCGAAAAATTCTTAAGGATTAGTAATGGCTTTCGCGGTCAGTAGGTCAACTGATACTGTTCTGATTTGGATCTAAAAACCGTCGTGTCTTGGACTTGCTTTGTAACGTTTCGTTAGCACGTGTGGCGAACTTCTTCAAAAGTCCTTCCATCTCCAATACTGGATGCAGGCTCCAGAGCTCGTCACCTGTGCTACCGAAACGTTAGAAAGCAGCTCCAACACACGACAGCCTTTGAAATTTTGAAACAAAACAGCATCACTTCAGCTCTTAAGGAATCCAAGAAGTTGATATTTTAATTTAGATACTCTTTTTCTTGTAGTAAAAGATTAACGTTTTACAAATCGTATTTATTTCAATTCTTATCCTATATCACCTTCTACTAACCTAATAAAATAATTCGAAGTGGTCTGTATTCTGTCGAAACTGTCAGACGCGAATTGCGATTTCAATCCTTTTGGATGTCATCAGCGCGTCGCAGACAGCTCCGATAGAACACAGACCAACTTTTACTTGCTGTCTTAACAGCACGTTTTAGAAAATACCACAAATGGCGCGGTAAACGCCATCTGTAATACGGTGCTACGTTTTAGGATTACGTATGCTCCAACAAGGTCCATTTAAATATATGGATATCTACTTGCTGAAACGAATCCCAGCGTAGGTAGCTAACCTTAACGTGATAGACACGTTACTATAATCGAATTCGAATGGACCTTGATGGAGCATACGTAATCCTAAAATGTAGCATCGTACTACAGATGGCGTTTACCGCGCCATTTGTGGTATTTTCATCTTCTAACATATTCTATATCATCTTCCAACCGCTGGAACTAATGACGCCCTTGCATGAATTGTCTTCAACTGTCCCATTTCTCCCCAACTACCGTCACCACCCACCCACTCATACCAAGTACATTAGAACACCATTTCTGGTCTAGCTCAGACATATTATATGTACATTAAACCTGAAACTGACTATGAAACCCGGCGAAAGATCAATAGATACCAATCAATAAAATTATTTCTCAAGAAGTAAATACTGCTATTTAATATCGATACCATCTACATGACACTTAGTTAATTTTTAAAAATATATAAATAAACAATAACTTAATAAACTGATAAGTAATATATATTTAATATCATGCACTGATTTTCTAGATGTTGTGTTGCACAAGTCGTCGTCACAATAGTAACATTGCATGTCTTTCATACCCTCTTCGGAAAACTCAGTAAACCGACTGATTCTACTGCAGTTCTCATTCGCGGCTAAATATTTAGTAATACATCCCCGGCCGTAGTAAAATTTTCCGTATTTTTCGGCTCGCAATTTATAACACACATTTGGTTTAGAGGATTTCATAGAACAATCTTCCTCGATGTAGAACACGTAATCAAAATTTGCTTGACAACCGTATCCTGTAAATCCCGATTTTCTGTCACAAAGATAGCATTTAATGCACAAGCCTTTGTCTAGTATGAGAATAATTATTAATGTTTCAAACAACATGTTAATGTAATATATCAATAATTGACTTACTTATTTTACAAAAAAAAGTTATAGAAACGTAGGTATGTATGACATGACAACTTTCTATTTTTTAATTTTATCGCAGACAGCAGAGATCAATAGCAATCTAATTAGAGCGTATGAGACAGCAGCAACGATTTTTTCTCATAAATTGGAGGTGAAGTATAGGGAATAAAAATGAATTTTCGCATTAATATTTCAAAATTCCCTAATAAATGATCGTAATCGTCCTGTATCTTATTGTGATGTCTCCAGGTTGTATATTTTATGATATTATTCACAAAACTCATTCTCATAGAAATAATTCCGTATAAAATATTATTAAAAACGACTTAGTTTATGTTAATCTTAGCAATTTAATCCAGAAAATTCCACTTTTGGTTAGGGATGCTTTTCGATTTTATTTTATTTAATACAGTTGTCACAAGTTTTTGACATAACTAATAAATAATTTAACATGAAGCTCGGAATTTGTGGTTTGAAGTTTTGGATAACATTCACGTCTATTCTTAGAACATCATCCCCTTTAAACTGTTACAACTGCGACTCCAGAATTGCCCGATGGTCAGAGTGCAGAGTCGGCAATAATCAAAAATACACTTTCGATATTGAACACTGCGTAGTAATCGATCGAGGGGGTGATACAGATGTAGCAATGGGATCTTGTTTCAAAATTATTCAGGAAGAGGATTATGAAAAGAATGTTAAATATGAAATCGCAAGGGGATGCGTCCCTGCAGGTGCAGGACTTTGTCATCAGTTGGCAAGAATTGTCGGTTTTTCCAAAAACGGTTCTATAGATAATATCGATTGCTGTTATTGTGAAGACGATTTGTGCAATTCTTGTAAACGCACTGTAGATAAAACCAATTTTCTATTAATCGTTATATTAATCAGTGTGAGATTATTTAGTGTTTTATAATCACAATACCAATTTAAAATTGAAGAAAAGGAAATAAAACGCCTCGTTTTTAGAGGGTCATTTTCGGAAGGCGAGGTTCGCCATTAATTATTGAACCGAAGATGAGCCATTCCACTATCCTCGATTAGTATTTTGTATCAGTTTAAAGGTTCGTAATTGTGATAAGAACGAGAGACATGTTTTATTTATATTGCAATAAAGTTATAAAGTCATATAATGAGTAAATTTACTTAACTTATATCCTACAATTTGCTACAGACTTTGCCTTCTGAAACTGACCCAAATATGTTTAAGAAAAATTTAGTTCGTTAGTAAATAAATTACTATTACAATAATTAAAAAACATTATTGTTTTAACAAATTAATAACATTTCGAATTAGAAAATGCATCTTTTAGTTTGCTTATGTATTCGAACGAAAATGTTTACCCCTGTAGCGCTTGTTTATGGGTTATATGAAGCCTTTATGATGAATAAAGTGGTAAAGTTTCTTTTTTTTTATTTTGTTTCAGTTTAATTTTGATATTTTTTTAGTCGTTAGAGGTAGATTTGCTTATCATTATTCAACCTACTTTACGAGGGTGGATTGATAAGTTTCCGGCCTGACCAAGAAAAACAAGGTTTTTNATTAATATGTTATCACTAAAATAACTGTATAAGTGTTTATTTGTTTATATAGCAGGCAAAACGTAGACCGCCAGGACAGCAGAATTCATTAAATTATAACAGACATCCTGTAGAAAAAATGCCCTTTAATAGGGCTTTTTGTGATACAATGCAGGCATCACATTCAAATACTAACTATGCATCAAATATTAATAATAACTCTACTTATGTCCCTCCTCAGCCATCAACATCAGCTTTTGCGATGCCAATGTTAGGTATTTAATTTTTATTTTCATACTTTTTTTGTAATTTAATTGCGGTAACAATAAGACGCCATGCGATACAGCGGCCGCCATATTGGCAACTTTTGTTAGATAAATCACTTTGTATTTGCCAGTAAATTCTCATTTTAAAAAAAGGTTCGGCAATTGTGAAGGTAAAGTTAAGTTTATAACTTTTCCATTCAAGAATTAATATTGTTTCAAAAGTTGGAGCCTAATTAATAAAAAACATTTGTTTTTTAACTTACTCTTTTAGCAGTGTCACGTTTACGATTTCTGGGGTAGGTAATTTCCAAGGTCGTTAATAAAGAGACAGATTTTACCTTCTTATAATTTAGTTTACTACAGCAGGTACCCAAAAATGGTACCTAAAAATTCTGTTATACGTATTTTAGATATTTACATTCTGTTGTTACATATTTTATGGTATCTCTCTAATTCTATTTTCGAATATTATAAAACAAAGAAAAAATTATAAGAGACTATTTCAGAAACGTCTTCCCTTAAAAGAAAATATTTCCCTACCCCCCAAACTCCTGGCTTTCCACCGTTAAATACAACCAATACATTTGATGTAAAGGTTGAAAATACCAGGAAAATGTTAAAATTAAATGAATCAAATTTTAAATCTGAAGAAAATGCAACAAAAAGACTCAGTGTTAATGACAATAATCCATCAACATCCGTGGTAATTATTTTTGTGTAAACAAGACTTCAGCGTAACTTTTAACTTTATTTAAATTTTACTTTGTTACTGACCTTTTCGTATTTGTTAGAAAACAAAAATAAATGTAACTCGTGTGCTAACTGGAACAGTAGAAAGGGCAATAAAATGGAACAAAGTTTACAAAGAGCGTCTCTGTCTTTACGAAATAATTGGTAAGAGTTAGTTAACCTTAAAATAACACCCATTTTAAAAATGCTCCTAAAAATTAACAATAATTTAAACGAAATCGCGAAAGAAACTCCAGTAAAGTTTTTCATTTAAGCATCTTTGGTGTCCATCCAAGAAGGAACAATAAAAATGCAAAAAATACTTTTAGTAAGAGACAAAAAAGGGCCCATAATGCAAATTATTCATTATGAAACTGACCACATTCATATCGAAAACTTTGTTTCAGGACAAATGCTAAGGTAATTATTTATTTCAATTAATTCATTATACCAATTTGGTCTTGTAATTTTCGTTATTCGTTACATTAAGTTTCTTATTAACATTTTGTCATTTAGTTATGTAAATGGTAATCGTTCGTTTTCTATTGTTATAATCTGTTCGCAGTTGTTTAATAAACAATAATAAAGAATTAGTCAATTAGAACGCGTACGATATGCTTCTAGTAGAAGTAGACGATGTTTAAATGATTCATTTGTTAGTAGCTATCGATTAGCCTACTTCTAACATCTACTTGATTGCTATAATCAGCCAATTAGAGAACGAATGACCTACTTTTCTAGTAGAAGTAGACGTTAGTTATATGATTCAATTGTTGGTATCGATTTGCCTACTTCTAACATCTACTTGTTTGCTATAATCAGCCAATTAGAGCACGAATGACCCAATTTTCTAGTAGAAGTAGACATTAGTTATATGATTCAATTGTTGGTATCGATTAGCCTACTTCTAGCGTCTACTTGCAGCAAAGCAGGTGCACTCTTATTGGGTGACCGCTTTAATTAGCCAATTAGAGCACGAATAATCCACTTTTCTAGTAGAAGTAGGCTTTAGTTATATGATTCAGTTATTGGTATCGATTAGCCTACTTCTAGCGTCTACTTGCAGCAAAGCAGGTGCACTCTTATTGGGTGACCGCTTTAATCAGCCAATTAGAGCACGAATAATCCACTTTTCTAGTAGAAGTAGGCTTTAGTTATATGATTCAGTTGTTGGTATCGATTAGCCTACTTCTAGCGTCTACTTGCAGCAAAGCAGGTGCACTCTTATTGGGTGACCGCTTTAATCAGCCAATTAGAGCACGAATAATCCACTTTTCTAGTAGAAGTAGGCTTTAGTTATATGATTCAGTTGTTGGTATCGATTAGCCTACTTCTAGCGTCTACTTGCAGCAAAGCAGGTGCACTCTTATTGGGTGACCGCTTTAATCAGCCAATTAGAGCACGAATAATCCACTTTTCTAGTAGAAGTAGGCTTTAGTTATATGATTCAGTTGTTGGTATCGATTAGCCTACTTCTAGCGTCTACTTGCAGCAAAGCAGGTGCACTCTTATTGGGTGACCGCTTTAATCAGCCAATTAGAGCACGAATAATCCACTTTTCTAGTAGAAGTAGGCTTTAGTTATATGATTCAGTTATTGGTATCGATTAGCCTACTTCTAGCGTCTACTT
>NW_020439033.1:387053-397821 GCF_000699045.2 Agrilus planipennis | reverse complement strand
TTATGATATTATTCACAAAACTCATTCTCATAGAAATAATTCCGTATAAAATATTATTAAAAACGACTTAGTTTATGTTAATCTTAGCAATTTAATCCAGAAAATTCCACTTTTGGTTAGGGATGCTTTTCGATTTTATTTTATTTAATACAGTTGTCACAAGTTTTTGACATAACTAATAAATAATTTAACATGAAGCTCGGAATTTGTGGTTTGAAGTTTTGGATAACATTCACGTCTATTCTTAGAACATCATCCCCTTTAAACTGTTACAACTGCGACTCCAGAATTGCCCGATGGTCAGAGTGCAGAGTCGGCAATAATCAAAAATACACTTTCGATATTGAACACTGCGTAGTAATCGATCGAGGGGGTGATACAGATGTAGCAATGGGATCTTGTTTCAAAATTATTCAGGAAGAGGATTATGAAAAGAATGTTAAATATGAAATCGCAAGGGGATGCGTCCCTGCAGGTGCAGGACTTTGTCATCAGTTGGCAAGAATTGTCGGTTTTTCCAAAAACGGTTCTATAGATAATATCGATTGCTGTTATTGTGAAGACGATTTGTGCAATTCTTGTAAACGCACTGTAGATAAAACCAATTTTCTATTAATCGTTATATTAATCAGTGTGAGATTATTTAGTGTTTTATAATCACAATACCAATTTAAAATTGAAGAAAAGGAAATAAAACGCCTCGTTTTTAGAGGGTCATTTTCGGAAGGCGAGGTTCGCCATTAATTATTGAACCGAAGATGAGCCATTCCACTATCCTCGATTAGTATTTTGTATCAGTTTAAAGGTTCGTAATTGTGATAAGAACGAGAGACATGTTTTATTTATATTGCAATAAAGTTATAAAGTCATATAATGAGTAAATTTACTTAACTTATATCCTACAATTTGCTACAGACTTTGCCTTCTGAAACTGACCCAAATATGTTTAAGAAAAATTTAGTTCGTTAGTAAATAAATTACTATTACAATAATTAAAAAACATTATTGTTTTAACAAATTAATAACATTTCGAATTAGAAAATGCATCTTTTAGTTTGCTTATGTATTCGAACGAAAATGTTTACCCCTGTAGCGCTTGTTTATGGGTTATATGAAGCCTTTATGATGAATAAAGTGGTAAAGTTTCTTTTTTTTTATTTTGTTTCAGTTTAATTTTGATATTTTTTTAGTCGTTAGAGGTAGATTTGCTTATCATTATTCAACCTACTTTATTTTATAATATTGGAAATTTTCATAATTTCAAATAACACAAGGTAGTCTAATATCTCTTGAATGTTCTTTTGCAAACAATAATAGGCCCATTTGGTCCCAATGGTTAAATTCTGGGAAGGTTTTCGACCACAACCACCTTTGTTAATTTTATTATCGGTGCTCTTCAACTGCATGCAGGTTACAGGAATTTCATAGCTCGAGGCAGAGTTATACCTTGTTGGGTTTTTCCCCTTGTTGACTTCTGGGTCGTATTCTTTTGTTGCATACCAGGTATTGGTATGTACAATTTTTACAGAAGGATTTCTATTACAGGTGGACTAAGTGCAGCAGTACCAGGAGAATTGAGAGGTTATTGGGCTGCTCATCAGAAATTTGGTAAATTGCCGTGGTCTTCCATTTTACAACCCAGCATAAACCTGTGTAAAAATGGCTACTACGTAACAGAGCATCTTGAAGCGGTACTAGAATCTCAGAAAAGTAACATTTTTGAAACTCGAGAATTGAGGTTAGTCTCAATAACGTAATAAGTTAATCTCTTTTAAAGCCAAAGAATTGCATTACGTTTTCAAAGAATTAAAATTAACTTTCAAAAAAGTATTTTAATANTAACGTTTCGCTAGCATCAGTGGCGAAGATCTTCAAAGGTCCTTCCATCTTCAGTTGGAGTTGCTTCCTTTGGAGTTGTTTCCTAACGTTTCGCTAGCATGAGTGACGAAGATCTTCAAAGGTCCTTCCATCTTCAGTTGGAGTTGCTTCCTTTGGAGTTCCTTCCTAATGTTTCGCTAGCATAAGTGGCGAACTTCTTCAAAAGTCCTTCCATCTTCGGTTAGAGTTGCGTCCTTTGAAGTTGCTTCCTTGCTAGCGAAACGTAACGAAGTAATTTCAAAGAAAGCAACTCCAACCGAAGATGGAAGAACCTTTGAAGAAGTTCGCCACTCATGCTAGCGAAACGTTAGGAAACAATTCCAAACGAAGCAACTCCAATTGATAATGGAAGGACTTTTGAAGAAACTCGCCACTCATATTAGCGAAACGGTAGGAAGCAACTCCAAACGAAGCAACTCCAACCGAAGATGGAAGGACCTTTGAAGTAGGTCGTCATTCATGCTAGCGGAACGTCAGGAAGCATTTCCAAAGGACGCAACTCTAACCGAAGATGGAAGGACTTTTGAAGAAGTTCGCCACTCATGCTAGCGAAACATTAGGAAGGAACTTCAAAGGAATCAACTACAATTGACGACAACCTTTAGATCCGAATCAGGTCAGCATCAATACACTAACTGGCCGTGAAAGCCTTTACCAATTTTCCTTTTTGTATTTTGTTTAAAATTTTTTAGTTTTAGAAATTATATCTCTACGAAAAAAATTGCTTACATTTGGACAAACGTTCCCCAATTCTCATTATCTTTTGTGATTCGTTACTAAGTGAATAATCAGATATTGGTAAACATCCAAAAACGGCCTGTATTATACTAAAACACCAAAAATTAAAAAAATCCTAATGTCCAACTTGACCAAATTTACCAGTTCACTTTCATATCAGACGTAGTAATTCTTCCACTTAAAGGAAACCGTATTGATTCCTCTTTACTCTTATTAATCATATTTAAAGTCTTTTTTTCGTCTGTTCTCAAATGAATATCAGAAAATTCCTTACATTTTGATATAATTCCAAGAACTTGTTGTAGAGCTTCCTTGCCACTCATCTAAATCCACAAGAGAAACATAATACAATCCCGAGTCGATTTTTTATAAAATCAATAACCCTTACTTTAGTGAAGAGCTTCATGGTCTCAAAAGCAATGTAATATTTCGCCATTAACGACCCGGATAACGTTGGTGATATTACAATATCGTTTTGATCGATGGTCAAAAGGCCAGTCTTGGCCAGTTTGTTTATTTCAATTTGACACATTTCTTAAAAATATTCCAATTTCCAATCATAATTCATTTTACAAATATTTTAAATAAATGCGCATTTAGTTTACCTAACAGTTTCCTGTCTATTTGATCAGTGTTTAATCCCAAGGGGAGTCCGTAATGTTTAGGATTTTTGGAAGCCCTGACGTACAAAAAAGTGGTTGTGATCCACTGCATGGCCACACTTAAATCGGTAATCGTTTTCAAAACAACTTCAGCGTTCAAATGTTCAATTAAATGCTTGTGAAGATTTGACTCGATGGCCTGCTGACCTTCCACTAATGACTCGTATTTTTTCTGGTAAGAAGACCAAATTTGAATAATACAAAAATTGGATTTAAAAATGTACAAACGTAATGAAACTGTGTAAAAATATCGCTTTTCCATTTACATAGGAAACCGTAAAAATGTTAAAGTTATTGTATTTTATTGTGAAGATCCTAACGCGTTTGAAAAATACATTATCGGATTCTTTGAATAATTCTAAAACCTTTTTTCCTTTGTCATTTTTCGATCCGCCACCTAATTATCGAGTAATCAACAATTGAAAGCGCGCTTGTATTACTGCAGGTAGAAGTAGGCAAATCTGCGCGAAGCAATCGATATTTGGGCGCTCCGACTGCTTTTGCGAGTGCTTGCAGTAGCAGTTCAGGCAAATTTTTAATTGACTCATTACTTTTATATTCTATCAATCGCCTACTGTGCATCGTACGGAAAAAGGGAATAAGGAAAAAGTTTAGAATTTCGCAAGGAATCGAATGCTAGAAGTACTTTTCCGGAACTCAATGTATTACGTTTTACCTTATCTAAAGTTTATTTTAATTTGTAATAAAGACACTGATACATTAAAAAAAAAAAGTATACCATCGGATTCTTTGAATAATTCTAAGACCTTTTTTCCTTTGTCATTTTTCGATCCGCCGTCTAGTTATTGAGTAATCAACAATTGAAATCAGAGCGCTCTTGTATTGCTGCAATTAGAAGTAGGCAAATCTACGAGAAGCAATCGATACTTGGGCGCTTCGCTCACGTCTACTTGCAGCAGCAACACAGGCGTACTTTTGATTGGCTGATAGCTTTAATGTTTCATTACTCGCTTATTATGCATCGTATAAAAAAACGAAAAAGGACAAAAAGGATTAGAATTTAACAAAGAATCGAATGATAGCGATATTTTTTTGCTGGAACTCAATGTATATGAATCATTAACAGGTTTATTATATTGGAAATTGATACAAATTCACGTCTTACCTTATCAGCTGTTGTAGTCAAAATAACGGCAGTACCAAATTGGTCAAACTGAGGTCTACCAGCCCTACCAATCATTTGCAAAATCATACTTTCGCTATAATCTCTATATTCTCCGCCAGAGTAGTATTTTGTGGTTTTAATAATGACCAAATGGGCTGGTAAATTTACACCGAGTGCTAGGGTGCTTGTTGTGACCAGAACGCCAAGATTGCCGGTACGAAAAAGGGTTTCGATGACACGACGTGTCTCAAAGGGAAGACCAGCATGATGGCAACCGATGCCGTTCATCAGGAATTCCTTGAGACTTTGATTAGCAACCGAAGAAAGAGATTCTTGAATGCGAGATTTCTGGTCTGCTAACAGGTGGACTGTTAGATTTTGAAGTAAATGCTTCGCGGTCATTTCAACACTTTTGCGCGTATTACAAAAGATCTGAAGAATTTAAAGGGTTGACGTTAGGAAGAACAGAATTATTTTGATACGAGTGTAAAATACGTACTAGTGTGGGTTTCCCCATCGAGTGCTGCAGGATTATCGATTGTAGGCGATAGTTCATTGCTAAATCGAATTTAAAGTTATTGCTTTGCTGAGAATAGCCAAAGATCAATTTTTTGAGAGGAACAGGTCTCATTTCTTCCCCAAATCTTCAGAACACAAATCAAATTATTGAAATAAAACTTCAGGGAAGTTGTTTTTTAGAAATGAGGAGGTATTAGGAAGAATAGGGGAACAGTGGGAATCAATAAGTAATAAGAGAGATAGGTTGGCAGGACACCTTCCCAGACATGCCAGTTACAAGCATATTAGAAGGAAATGGGTTGAAGAACTGATGGTTATGATGACGATGATGATGATGATGATATGATATTGGATAAAAGAATATCAGAACTATGCAATCGTATAGACAATAATTTTACGTGACGTTGAAGACATTGAAAATATAGATTTAGAAATGATGAAACGTGAAATTATCGTTAGGACTATTTCTAATTAAATATTAGAAATCTTGGAGAACCTTAGAATTGTATAGGGATCAAAGACTGTAAAAGAATTTTTTATTAGCTTACTTGAAACATTTTGCAGGAATTATTGGATTTCCTAGCCATTCTGCCACGTCTTCCACGTTTGGAATTGTGGCAGAAACAGCCACAAAACGAGTACTTCTAAACAGTTCAACATTTGTTTCCGATGGTTCATATTTTAGCGTTTCTTCAATTATCTTCATACGGTTTAGCTACATAAAAAATTACCACTGGATACGTTAGCAATAAAAAAATTTGGAAGCAAAGGAACTGTTAATAATTCTCAAAATATTATATGGTTTAGTTTATGTGTAACTTACGATTTAGGTTGTAAAAAAAAATGACAATCAATAATATAATAATNTCGTCGATTATTTGTTGCTTTTATTATTATAAGATACATTTATATAATGACCATGGCCGCCAGGCTGGCTAGTTTTTGGCTCACAGCAGCCTTCTTGATCGGCGACTCGTCGTCCCGACGCAGTTTTTTAATCAACACCTCCCTGCGGCAGTTTTCTAAACATCAAGAGCCGCCGCGGTGGACATTTCAGAAAAGTTGTTCTTAAAAGTTAAAAATGAAAAATTAAGGTAGCAACGTGTTGTTTTGTAAGCCATCTTTTTTAATTTTCGTTTCCGTCTTTTTTCTGTTTCCTTAGTTACCGCTACACACCGACTGTTGTAACGGGGTGAGTTTGCACCCTTTCCGTCCCATAGTTGCCACCGCATCCGGTCAGCATCATCCCCTCGATCCGTTGCACCATACCAGGAACGTTATGCAGTACGAAAACGCGCTCGTTATGTGGTGGGTGGGATACCAACAGGAAGACCCTGACCTACTGACCACCATCATCAAAGCAGCGTCCAACAGCTAACCCAAAGATCGAAGTTTTAATTTAAATTTTGATTAGAGATCATTTCTTCATTAATTTAATTTGTAATCGTTTTCATCACGTAGTGTTTTTTTTTTAAATACCTACATATTCTGATGTTGTAAAACGTTCGATAGGTTTAGTTTTTGACTATGTTTAATAATTGTAAAGTAATAACTGGTTAAATACTAGAATAAATTATTTTCACATTTGAATCGTTGGCTTTTCTTTATCTTGATTACTTATAAACTGTAAGGAAAAACTCTAAACGCAGCAAATATATACAGGGTGACTTTTTCAATCCAAGGAGCCTTTTACGGACATCTGTAAAGTGTACTGAGTGATGTAAAAGAAATTAATTATAATAAACAATATTATCGTGAATCTTCCAATGGCTATACAGGGTGTTCTTACGAGATAAGTATGTAGAAAAACTTAACTTATAAACTACAAGGAAAATCTCCAAACGTAGTAAATATAAACAGGGAGACTTTTTCACCTTACAGGTCTTACAGGCATCTGTAAAGTGTACTGAGTGATAAAATAGAAATGAGTTATAATAAACAATATTATTGTGATTCTTCCAATGACTGTACAGGGTGTTTTTACGATATAAGTATATAGAAAAACTTCACTTATAAACTATAAGGAAAACCTCCAAACGTAGTAAATATGTACAGGGTGACTTTTTCGCCTTAGGGCACCTATTGCAAACATCTGTAAAGTGTACTCAGTGATATAAAAGAAATGAGTTATAATGGACAATATTATTGTGAATCTTCCAATGGTTATACAGAGTGTTCTTACGATAAAAGTATTTAGAAAAACTTAACTTATAAACTATAAGGAAAGTCTCCAAATGTAGTGAATATATACAGGGCGACTTTTTCAAACCAGGGAGTCTATTACAGGCATCTGCAAAGTGTACTCAGTAATATAAAAGAAATGAGTTATAGTAAACAATATTATTGTGAATCTTCCAATGGTTATACAGAGTGTTCTTACGATATAAGTATATGAAAAAACTTCAACAGTGTAAGTAGCATTTTGAATAGTAAATATTAATAACTGATTAGAAATACATTGAACATAAAAATTAATTACTTTCAAACGAAACACTAATTCTTGAACAGAGGTAAGTAACAACTCAGAAGTTTAACTTATAAGCTAAAAGAAACCGATTTTCTTTAATAAAAAAATAATTATGGAAATATGCGGGGATGATGAGAATCCAGATACTGGGAGGTCGGGGATGAATATCGAACTTGCAAAGGTATGTTTTCATTAGAGTTTAACAGTGAAAAATTATGTTGAGTGTTTTCTTCGGTGCAAGGGCCTCCAGATGGTGATATAAATCTTCTTTGATAATTATTCTCTCTTGGGAAACTTGGATTCTGATAATAATCTCCTGAAGACTGAGAGTGTGGTCTCACCATTTGATTAAAATTCGGTGAATATCGATTTCTTACGAAGTTTTCTGTCTCATGTAAGTTCTGATGGTTAATATTGTATCTCCCTTCAAGTTCAAAAGTTTTTGGAACTTCTTCAAATACATTTCTCCTTGGGGCCCTGCAAGGTGGTTCTCTTCTTTGATATGTGTAGTTCTTTTCCGTTTCTACAAATTCTGCTTCATTATTATTGTTGCTAACGAAACGAGGAGGCACAATGAAATCGCTTCTGGGGTTTCTATTTCCCATTTGAAACTCATTCTGTGTATCATAATGGTGAAGATTATGATTAGGATATCTTTCACTGTTTGGTTGAATTCTCTTCATGGTGCCAATGTTCTCAGGTTCTCTCTCATAGTAATAATCCATTTTTCTTGGAGATCTATCATAGAGGAGATCATTACGACATTGAGTGCGATGACAACAGCACGAAGTCGATGGGGGTGGATGACAAGATTGACCAATGAATTTGACTTCTTTTAAGGGATAATTATGCTGAGTGTATGGTCTTGGAAACTCGTGGTAGAAATTCCTTTCAGAGGTGCTGGGACGATTTTGTTGAGAACGAGGTTCGTAAGTAGGGAAGGGAGTTTCAATCTTCCTAGGATTATTATACTGAGAAATACATTGTGTCCTTCTTGAGTCAAAATTCGCTTCTTGGAAATCATCGGGATTTCGACGAGAATAATATCCATCATATTCTACTCGCTGAGGGTCATATTTCGGTCTATTTTCAAGGAAAGTCTCTGTGAAACTGCAATTATTTTCACTTCCTCTTGAAGATATTTGTTCTGAAGGAAACGTTGAGTCTGCTGTGTTGTTCAACACTGAACACGCAGACATCCGTGTCGATGCTTCCAGTTGATCTTCACTGTACTTTTGAGCAGTTGCAGAGTATTCGGTGATTTTTATTCTCTTTTCTGGATGTTGAGGGTTTTTCGGTGGAGGATACTGCTGGGAAGCTGGTGGTTCTTTCTGGTGTTGTTGCACGTTAGATTGTTGCTCATTGAGCTTTTCTATTGTCTCTAATAATGAAGTTGATAGAAAATCGGTGAAATTGTCCCTCAGAAAGGTTTCTTGAGCGTTGTCAGAAAAATTATTTTCGGAAGTGGTTTTGTTTGGTGGTAATTTGGAAATTTCATTGTCTCTGAAGAAAAATGGAGTTGGGGTTTTACAAGTGTAGGAAAGGGGTGGGGGGGTTAAAAGTAACTTACCTTGAAACGTTTGGTGAATATTTTTGATGTGGTGATGAAACAAGTGGTGATCTCCAACTAATTGATTTGACATCGATTTTCATACTTTCAGGTAAGTTGTTCGTTTTTCGGTCTATATCATCCACGATTTCTACCACACGATAATTCCCATTGGTTGACGATAATCTTGGTCTCTCTTCATGGTTGGTCGATCTAATTAAGTCGTGATTAAGTTTATCTTGAGGTTGTTTCGCACAGGTTTTCGCAATATCCCGAAGACTGTCGCTTTGAGAGAGGGGTCCCTGATGGTCAATGCCGAAAATTAATAAAAAAATCTCTAAACATTTTCGTAATAATCCTACCGGAGACATCAGGGAATCTTCAAAGTTGAAATTTGCTATACTCAAACCAACTTTTCTTGTCGGATTGAGCACCTTTTTTGAGTTTCGTTTTTTGGATATTGGATATCGTCTACTGGTTGATATTTTGGGAGACATTGTTGTACTGAAAAAGGACATGTTTTGAGGAGGGATGGAGGAAGGAGTAACTGAAGAAGGTGTGTTTTGTGTCGATGGATAGGACGAGGTTGGATACGTTAATGGTCCATGTTCGGGGTAGTTGTTTGAAACTTTATCACTTGAGTTCTTGATGACAGTATTGTCAACGGCTGTATTTTTCTCTTCCAATATTATGTTTGATAGTTTCTTTACGAGGGATGGTTTTGGTGGTAATTTGTTGCTAGAGTCGATTTTGTTTCCAAATTTATTTATATTTTGATCATTACCATTGCTGCTATCACTTGTGATAACATCTAAATTGTCATTTTTATTTTGGCATGGTGTTGACCCACCATACGTTTCCAAAAGTAGGTCGTAATCTTTGAAGTTGTCTCTAACATATTCCTCCATGGATCGGCGAAGTGATCCAGGTGATATGTTGTGATTTTTTGTCGTTTCTTGAGGTTTATTTGGTAAACATGTTTCTTTTTCATTTACATTTTTCGAAGTACTAGATAAAATGTTGTTTTCTTGGTTATTATTTATTGTTTTATCAGGAGTTGTTTTGTTATCGTCAAAATTGTTTGACGACTTATTTTTGGTTTGGAATGGTAGTTCTTTTTGAATTATTCTTTCTGGGATCGTCGAAATTTTTGAAGAAGTTTTTGGTGTGAAGGTTTTCTAAAAATGTTTCAATTCAATAGTGCCAAGAAATAATCATAAGAATAAAGACCATAGGACGATAAGCATAGTCCCCAGAGGGATATTTGGATTATTTCTTGAGGGTATGTTGCTACTAATGAGATACGTTAATCCTGAAAATTTTACACTTCTATCTATTTTGGTTTTTGAAGAAATCCAAAAAGCGAAAAATCAGAAAATATTTTTTTCTCAAAAACGCCATAACCGATTTAAGTTCAATCAGAATCAATTTTCATTTTCTTTTATAATAAAATCCTTTTTGCCTTTGTCTAATTAGTCGACTGACTAATCATCATCGCTACCTTCGTCAATAACAGTAATAATATTAAAATAATTCGAAGTGGTCTGTATTCTGTCGAAACTGTCAGACGCGGATCGCGATTTCGATCTTTTGGATCTCATCAGCGCGTCGCAGGCAGCTCCGACAGAGCACAGACCAACTTTTACCTGCTGTCTTAACAGTGCGTTTTAGAAAATACTACAAATGGCGCAGTAAAGTATGTTGGAGCATACGTAATCCTAAAACGTAGCATCGTGCTACAGATGGCGTTTACTGCGCCATTTGTAGTATTTTCTAAAACGCACTGTTAAGACAGCAGGTAAAAGTTGGTCTGTGTTCTGTCGGAGCTG
>NW_020439033.1:371882-381038 GCF_000699045.2 Agrilus planipennis | reverse complement strand
AAAAGAAAAAGAATAATTGGTAAATGAAATTTCAGGTTTAGTATTTTTGAATTTAAATAATTTTTTGATTAAGTAATTTGTTTTTTGAAAACTCAAATTTTACGATAGATAGATAAATATTGCGTTGAAAAAATTATTATTAAGTTTTGACACTTTTATTAAATCAAATGTTCGAAATGGTTGAAAAAATTAAAACCAAATTCATTAAAACTATAAAAGGTGCAAAATTATTTGTAATATTTAGCTTTACATTACTAAGATATTTTAAATGGTGTTATTTGCAACCATAAATACGTAATTATTATAAACCAAAAAGTTTGTGATACTTTTCAATAAGTAATTAAAAATATGTCAAAAAAAATTCAAAAGTTTCAATATTAATTGCACTCGATAGAATATATAAATCAATAGAATTAATATCAGGAGTTATCTGTATATGTATGTAATATAGTTCAATTAAAAAAGTTGTAAATTATTTCGATTAAAATTTAAAATAAAAAATTAAAAGTTGCCAGGGTACTAACTATTTATCCTCAATATCTGCATTTATTATACACACTACATAATTATAAACCTATTACCAATAATTATTACCTACGTAATTAGTATTAATTACTTATTAGTCCTCATTTAAAATGTTTATTATAATAACAAAATAGACAGCAATATATGCTTTACATTACCCAAATATTTAAGTTTATGTTGTTAAAATTGTTTGTGTCTTCCAAAAATAACCAAATATTTAAACAAACAAATAATTATTAAATAAACTTACCACTACTTCCAAAGTAGAACCCCTACTATCTTCATTAAGTAAATGGACTTCGTCTATCATAAACAATTTTATACTTTGCATCAAAATTTTATTATTTCTCCATTTCCTTGTCAAAGAATCCCATTTTTCAGGGGTTGTTATAATTAAAGCAAAATTTTTCAAATTATACAAATCGTAATTTTCATTGTCCCCTGTCACCGAAATGCAATTTACCCCCAGCGAATTAAATTTATCGTGCCAATCTATAAGTCTTTCATCGCAAAGTGCTTTTAATGGGGAAACTACAAGAATAAATTAATATTTGTAATGAACAACACGAAATNGTTTTTGAAGAAATCCAAAAAGCGAAAAATCAGAAAATATTTTTTTCTCAAAAACGCCATAACCGATTTAAGTTCAATCAGAATCAATTTTCATTTTCTTTTATAATAAAATCCTTTTTGCCTTTGTCTAATTAGTCGACTGACTAATCATCATCGCTACCTTCGTCAATAACAGTAATAATATTAAAATAATTCGAAGTGGTCTGTATTCTGTCGAAACTGTCAGACGCGGATCGCGATTTCGATCTTTTGGATCTCATCAGCGCGTCGCAGGCAGCTCCGACAGAGCACAGACCAACTTTTACCTGCTGTCTTAACAGTGCGTTTTAGAAAATACTACAAATGGCGCAGTAAAGTATGTTGGAGCATACGTAATCCTAAAACGTAGCATCGTGCTACAGATGGCGTTTACTGCGCCATTTGTAGTATTTTCTAAAACGCACTGTTAAGACAGCAGGTAAAAGTTGGTCTGTGTTCTGTCGGAGCTGNCACCAACCAAAAACTACTGCGTAGAATTAATTGGAATTTTTCACACACAAGCCTTGCTATATGAGCTCTCAAAGCATATAAAAATTATACGGCTTAAATGTGAAGTTGGGTGCAAAAGAATACAATTAAATCCTCTGTCGGGAAAAAACGAAATGACTTTCCGAACAACCCGATATTTTTTATCCGTATCCCTATCCTGGCGTTGATTCTGTTATTATCAAATAAAGAGTTTTGCTGTCCTGATTCGTGTCTAAATCTGTCGTCGTTGGAGATGCTTCCTGTCGTTTCTCATCCAGGAGATCAGCATCCGAGATGGAAGGATTTCTGAAGAATCTCACCACTCCTACTAGCGAAACGCTAGAAGGCAATTCCAACCGACGACGGCCTTTAGACCCGAATCAAGACAGCATCAGTTCGATACAGAAGAAGTCCAAATTATATGGACGAAACCAGAGATATGATTTATTTGAAATACTTGCATTTAAAATGCAAATACAAAATAAAAAATTTCTAAGGGGACAAAGAGACATTCCATGAATGCCTCCTAATTCTTTAACTGACTAAAAAGAGCCAAAAAAGTTCTAAACTCCTTGGAAATGGATAATCTAAAATATAGGATCGATTTTGTTTTCCGGGTTCAGTGTCATGGTCCATGGAATTTTGAAGTTCCAAATTGATATCAGCATCTGTTAAATCACCACTTATCATTCCTTTAGCAAGGAACTACGAAATTCTATGAATTACGACAAAACAGCTCGCAAAACAATATCGAATTGATATACGCCAGCTGTGTAAAACTGAAAAATACAAGATATAGTGGTGTGCTAATAAATGCGTATAGTCCAAAATTTTTAGAAAACGATTCGAAAAACTTCACTTATTAGATGAACCCTAAGCTAAAGAAACTATGGATTCCATTTTTTTCTCTTATTACAATGTGTAAAAGATCAGAAACAAAATGGCATTGTAAATATTTTGATATAAAATGATTAATGTTGATTTTACATCAATAAAATTATTTGCAACCCTATTTTGGCACTGATCTTTCACGCTAAACAAACTATTTTAGCATCTGTGTCTTTTTTCGAATTAAAACGGGTGACAATGGTAAATAAGAAATCATACAGAAGAATTATTTGTTGCTAAACTGAAGAAACTATAACATAAAGATACAAAAACTATGTCTCCATCACTTCAAACAGAAAAATATGAATAATACTTCATCTTCGCAGTTGGTGATACAGTGCAAACACCACTATTACTCTAGAAAAACTTCAATATTTAAAAAATTAACGTACGCCTGCAAGGTTTTCNTTGGCCATTGAAGGTATTAGAAACTTAAAAGGGGACAAAGAGACATTCTATGAATGTCTTCTAATTCTTTAACTGAAGAGAACCCAAAAAATTCTAAACTCATTGAAAATGTATAATCTAAAATATTGGATCGATATTGTTTTCCGGGATCAATGTCATGGTCCGTGGAATTTTGAAGTTCCAAATTGATATCAAATCACCACTTATCGTACCTTTAGCAAGCAACTACGAAATTCTACTTAAGTAAATAAGGAATAAGGAAATTAAATAGGTACTACAGAAAAGTATTTATTTGAAAAAAGTATTTTGGAAATACGTATTTTGCATTTAGCGTTTAAAATACAAAAGGGAAATCTATTTTGTATTTTACATTTGAAATAACAAATCAAAAAAGTATTTGCATTTTGCAGGTCAAATCACTTTTTTCAAATAGAAATGTATATTTTTGACACCATAATTATGAATGATTGCCTTCAGAAGTTTCCTTGATTCTTTGTCTAAAATATTGTGATTGAGTCTCGTTAAAACTTTTTCAAAAATAATGAGACCCAATCAGAATATTTCGTTGTGTCAGAATAAATGACACCCTGTATACATTGTTTTTTCTTGTCAGAGAACTATACATAAATCCTAAAACAAATTCCACATGGAAGAAAGGTGACATAGTAAAGCACCCTAAACTTGGCGAAACGTTACAAATAATATCATGCCATGGGGTGGATGCCCTTTACAATGGCAGATTGACCCAAAATTTCGTAAAAGATATTCGCAATGCAGGAGGAATTATAACGGAAAAGGATTTAAGGGATTACACGTAAGCACAGCAATGAACTGAAAGGAAATCACTATTTCTCAACAATAATTTTTCTAGTCCAGTTTGGAAAAAACCAACCTCAATAAAATTAAACGATTTGACACTATATTCATCCGGGATGCCTGGGGGTGGTCCAATATTGTGTTTAATATTAAATATACTGAAGGACACGTTAGATATAAAAGGCGGAAAAAGGTGTGCAAAAAACTGGCAGAGAACAATAGAAGCCTTTAAGTATGGTTATGCTCGTAGAACTGAAATAGGAGATCCTGATTACGTAAAAGGAATGGACAAGGTACAACATACATCCACCGTTAAAAATAAACAAAAATTAAACCATTCGATTCTTTATGCAATACTGAGAAACATTTTCCTTTACCGTTTTTTATTCGGATGCGTACTTATGGAGATATTAACGATTAAAGAACAAAACAACCCACCAATCAGGGTGCGCTCGGTTTGCTGCAAGTAACTGCTAGCAGTTACCCGGACCACGCCCACGTACTTCTTCTTGCAGAAAACAAAGCGCGCCACGATTGGATAACCTTTAATTGTTAATAACTCTGGAACCAGTTGCACGATTAAAAAACCGAAAAGGGAAAATTTTCTTAGAATTCCGCGACGAATCGCATGATATAGTTATTGTTACTATTGCGGTACCATCTGTAAATATTGGGTTGTATTAATTATTAATGTTTCAAACAACATGTTAATGTAATATATCAATAATGATGGAATCCATCTTGTTTGGTTCATTGTGGTAAGTATCCTACGTCGAGGTATTGACTGTCGTTCCCTCCTACTATCATACACATATTCAGTTTGTTCATGACTGGTACCAGTAACATCGACATTTTATTAATATTCAGTATCAGTTCACTTATTAATCGAATCCTGTAAGAAATGCGCAAGGAAGATAGGGAAATCCGTCTGAAGCTCAAATCCAGGTAAAAATGTAGGGTTTTGTATCTAAANGTACTTCTTCTTGCAGAAAACAAAGCGCGCCACGATTGGATAACCTTTAATTGTTAATAACTCTGGAACCAGTTGCACGATTAAAAAACCGAAAAGGGAAAATTTTCTTAGAATTCCGCGACGAATCGCATGATATAGTTATTGTTACTATTGCGGTACCATCTGTAAATATTGGGTTGTATTATTATAGTTATTGGCCAATTTGACTTCAGAAAAATATGCCAAATGGATACGGAGTCGATTAACTGATACAAAAACATTTGATGATCCAGTGCATTATGGGGTTAAATCGTCATGTGTAGATGATCGTGGTACATCGAGTATGACTGCTATTGCAGAAAATGGAGATGCAGTAGTTATAACGAGCACTGTAAACTTAATGTAAGTATTTACCATTTATTAATTTATAGTATACAACCGTTTAATCGTCATATAGAAAATAATTAAATAATTAATGTTTCAATTAACCTTTTATTATCGCTCGACCCTTGTATTTGCATTTATCTACCAGGTATGGGGCTAAAGTAATATCGCCCAGTACAGGTATACTGTTAAATAGTCAAATGGACGACTTTTCTATACCGGGGGTATTTAATTCTTACAACTTGCCACCAATGCCGAACAATTTTATTAAACCAAAGAAAAGACCCGTGTCGTCAATGAGCCCCACTATAATAGTAGATAGTAAGGGTAATGTCAGAATGACGGTTGGCGCAGCCGGAGGAAGCAGGATAACCACCACTGTAGCTTCAGTAAGTCAAAAAATATATATATACATAGAAGAAATAAAATAAAAACACTCGGTATGAATTGTAAATTTTCCAGCCTGTCAGGCACCAAAAAAAAAAATTAAACAATTAACGTTAAATAATATTTTAAGTTAGTATATACGCATTTGAGGGGTGACAGACCAAAGTGGGGGGGTTATAATTCTGGTGTGACAAATGGGGAGGGAGACTCACCAGACATGAAGAAACAGAGGGAGAAAGAGAAGAGGGGGTTGTAAATTAGTTACCTTTATCAAAAAAACAATCAACTACATAAAAATTTAATGTCGAAAAATCAGAAATTTTAATACAATTTTTTACGAATGCTGTTGATTGTTTCGTACTTTTAGGAATGAATTCTAAATTCTGAATTATCCAACATCATGTTAAATATGCAATATCGCAGTTTGATTCAATCATGTTTAGCCCATCTTTGATCAAATGTAACATGTCTTAGACCATTCATCCACAAAGGATCGAAAATCATCAAATAATCATCAAAATTGCATTCTTCTATTATATTGTCTATTTATGTTCAATGATATGCAAGTAATTTTCGTTCATCCAAGGGGGTACTAAAACGTAATTAAGTGTGACCATGGGAGAGGGTGGATTTTAAGCATCTAAGTCGAATGCTTGTCATGTTTTTCGGACGAACCCGCAGCTATGATCCAAATAAGAGAGATGTTTAAATTTTTTTAATAATAATTACTGTTAATGAAGTAGTGTTAATTCATTATTTATTACTTTAGATAATTATTAGACATTTGTGGTTTAAACAATCAATAGAAGATGCTATAAGAGAACCAAGGCTTCATCACCAGCTTATCCCAAATTTTTTAATAATTGAAGAGGGAATAAGTGCGGTAAGATTTAATACAGTTAAAGTACAATATCTTTAAAGGAAACCTTACAAAGCCATAAGGAGAATAGTTTTAAGAATAGTAAATAAAAAAATCAGCATTCCTATAAAACTGCTTGATTTGGAGCTTTCCAAACTGGAGTGACAGAGAAGTTTTGATGAAAAGTTGAGCATATACGTTCGTTCTTAAGTTTCAAAGGAATAACAAGGAATCAAATATTTACACGATTAAAAATAAACAAAAATGGTACCATTCGATTCGTTATGAAAAACTAAGAAACATTTTCCTTTGCTGTTTTTTGATCAGATCTCTACATATCGAGATATTAACGATTAAAAACTAAAATAACTAGTCAATCAAAGTGCGCTTTGTTTGCTGCAAGTTGTAGTAGTAACTGCTAGCAATTGTTACGTGAACCACGCCCACGTACTTCTCCTTGCAGAAATGACAGCGCGCTCCGATTGGACAATCTTTAATTGTTAATAACTCTGTAACCAGTTGCGCGATTGAAAAACTGAAAAAGGAAAATTTTCTTAGAATTTCGCGTTGAATCGTATGGTATAGAGAGTTAATTCATGCCCGCAAGTGATTCAATGTCAACCTTCTTAAATTTGTTGTTTGTTTGTTTGTATTAATTCATTATAATCTGTGGCTACTGTATAAGAACCACTGATGGAAACACAAACTGTTCAACGTTAAAAAAAATACATAAAAATTTTTAGGACCTGGTAAATCAATTGAAAAGAATTGGTCATAAAGTCAAGTTGACTGAACGGGAAACTCGATCAGTTGCAACAGCTTTATCTGTGGATAAGAAGGGGCATATTTCGGGATCGGCAGATCCAAGAAGGGGCGGAACAGTTTACCGTGTTAAATCAACACGTTAGCATATTATTTGTGATCTTTTTTTTTTAATATATGTAATTTTATTTATATTGTACACATTTTTNAGCCGAAGGTAAATAATAAAAAGCTTTGTTTATTAACATTAAGAAGAAAGAACAAGCAAAGCTCCTACAGAAGGACTGGCGCTTTGAGGGTAATAAACAGGGGCGGCCTTTGGGGGTGGCGAACAGGACAACCGTCCGGGGCCTCGCTTTTGCAGGGGCCTCGCATACTCGCGCAACAATCTAATTAGAAAAATATTAGGTAGTAATAGTTAACAGTCTTAAAAGAAGTCGCAAATTTGTTATCTTTGTCTTTATCAATTTTTTTTAATTTTCGATAAACAATTTTAAAACTGTAAACTTATTTATGAATCACTTTGCATTTTTCATGTATCATCATTAAAATTAATTCCACAGAGACGAGGGCCTCGCAAAAATTTACCCGCCCGGAATCTTCCAATGACTAAGGCCGCCCCTGGTAATAAATATCTAAAAACTGTCTTGCCCCAAACGGCCAAAAATGACGTTGAACATAAAGCAGACCACCAAATGTTTCTACCCTCAATAAATCTTTCTTTAGAAATTGAAAAGATTTACAATAAGTGCTTGTGTTAAGTAAAAGTACGACAACATCGACAAACAAGAGGGTCATCAGAAATCCGTCGCTACAACGATTTTTAAAAATGAACCATTAAAAATTGGTACCTAGGAACTTTCTATAGGGTTGTTCGGAAAGTCATTTCGTTTTTTTTTGTGGAAATGAAAGACAGTTTTCGTTTAATAAACAAATACTTTATTAAATTATATATTGACCGTTCTGGTCCAACACCTTTTGCCATCTTTCTGGTAGTAGCATAATTCCACGCTCTTGCAGAAAATGGAGATGCAGTAGTTATAACGAGCACTGTAAACTTAATGTAAGTATTTACCATTTATTAATTTATAGTATACAACCGTTTAATCGTCATATAGAAAATAATTAAATAATTAATGTTTCAATTAACCTTTTATTATCGCTCGACCCTTGTATTTGCATTTATCTACCAGGTATGGGGCTAAAGTAATATCGCCCAGTACAGGTATACTGTTAAATAGTCAAATGGACGACTTTTCTATACCGGGGGTATTTAATTCTTACAACTTGCCACCAATGCCGAACAATTTTATTAAACCAAAGAAAAGACCCGTGTCGTCAATGAGCCCCACTATAATAGTAGATAGTAAGGGTAATGTCAGAATGACGGTTGGCGCAGCCGGAGGAAGCAGGATAACCACCACTGTAGCTTCAGTAAGTCAAAAAATATATATATACATAGAAGAAATAAAATAAAAACACTCGGTATGAATTGTAAATTTTCCAGCCTGTCAGGCACCAAAAAAAAAAATTAAACAATTAACGTTAAATAATATTTTAAGTTAGTATATACGCATTTGAGGGGTGACAGACCAAAGTGGGGGGGTTATAATTCTGGTGTGACAAATGGGGAGGGAGACTCACCAGACATGAAGAAACAGAGGGAGAAAGAGAAGAGGGGGTTGTAAATTAGTTACCTTTATCAAAAAAACAATCAACTACATAAAAATTTAATGTCGAAAAATCAGAAATTTTAATACAATTTTTTACGAATGCTGTTGATTGTTTCGTACTTTTAGGAATGAATTCTAAATTCTGAATTATCCAACATCATGTTAAATATGCAATATCGCAGTTTGATTCAATCATGTTTAGCCCATCTTTGATCAAATGTAACATGTCTTAGACCATTCATCCACAAAGGATCGAAAATCATCAAATAATCATCAAAATTGCATTCTTCTATTATATTGTCTATTTATGTTCAATGATATGCAAGTAATTTTCGTTCATCCAAGGGGGTACTAAAACGTAATTAAGTGTGACCATGGGAGAGGGTGGATTTTAAGCATCTAAGTCGAATGCTTGTCATGTT
>NW_020439033.1:367787-370952 GCF_000699045.2 Agrilus planipennis | reverse complement strand
CTGCTTATCGCTCTCCATATTTAAAAGGGCACCAACCAAAAACTACTGCGTAGAATTAATTGGAATTTTTCACACACAAGCCTTGCTATATGAGCTCTCAAAGCATATAAAAACTATACGGCTTAAATGTGAAGTTGGGTGCAAAAGAATACAATTAAATCCTCTGCCGGGAAAAAACGAAATGTCTTTCCGAACAACCCTATATATGGGGTTGTAGTTCCCATTGGGCAACGACCGTTTGGTTTTTCTTTGTGTACGGAAAGTCTTAAAAACGCCCGTTTCATCGATTTAAGGGCTAGGATTCTGTAAAATTCACCCTAATTTAGTAATAAGTAGTTTAAAAGATATTATCGAATGGAAATATAAAAAAAAACGTTTTGGCCTTGTAGACAAGATAGGTGTAACTAATTTAGCTGATAGTACATCATTAACTGCTGATTTAAACGTTTAATTAATAAAAGGTGCAAGAGTTCGATAAGGTTATATTTGATATCCGGAATGCTTTCTTTTAATACGAATTTTTGATTAAAAATCGCCAATTTTGACGAAACAATTGCAAAAAACAAGGCGGGTTTAAATGTTTATATTCGGGTGCATAGTAGGTTGCACGACTTAAATTAAATGTTGGAAGAATTGTCTTCGATATCCAGAATGTTTTCTAAACAATTGCAAAGAAACTCTGGAAGGGGACTTTTATCCCTCTGGCACAAATTGTTGATGAGAATTTTATTTATTAAAAAAAATGTTTTGTATAATAAAAAATGAATAAAGTAAATAGTCATATTGGAGTAATAAATTCAGTTTTTGCTTGAAGCGATTATATTAAATGTTCATTATTGTCTTGGGGAAGTACATACACAACAATTAATTGATGTTATACTTTTAATTAGTACATCCCAAATCTAATCGCGTTTGTAATAAGAGTCACCTGTAAGGTAACTGCGTTTAATCAACGTGGTTATTACTACAAAGTACAATTAATGAATAATTGTTAACGATAAAATGCTATTGTGGCATACTAACTATTGTAAAAAAAATAACTCTAATCAACATGAATATGCTAAAATGCGATATTTTGCTTTATTATCATGGTTGTTACCTTGTTACCTAGTTAAAAAGAAATTGTTTATTTTTTATTATCTAAATGGCGAACATTTAAAATACCTAGAAACTATTTCGTTAATGTTTTTTTTATGCAAATATGTTCATACATTAATGCCACACGAAATAAAACTACGAATCCAACAGCTACTTAATTGTTTGTATTTTACTTCGTGAGTGTTGTCTTCGCCTACTAATGTAAATGAAATTATATAAAAGAAAATTTTCTGTTATGTTTAAAACTCTGAAACAGGCTAAAAAAATTGAAAGCAATTTTCGGAAATACACAAAGAGTAAATGTTCATTTTAAAATCTTATCACTTGAAAGTGTGATAAGTGACTCTGCAGTTTTGTTATCTGAACATCTATTCATATTAATCAAACTGAAGTGTCTGACTGTATTTTGTAATTAATTGTATTATGAAATTCATAAGTTTATTTGTAGATATGTTTTTAAGATACCAGCTGCCTTCAAAAAGCGAAACGAAAGGAAATGAATTATAATTTCGGGAACTTTTTAACCAATTTTCAAATTTTACTGTGGTAAAATTAGAAGAGACTCAAACAAAGCGATACAAATTATGCATTCTGTGCAAGGCCCCCGGTTTATGGGGCCCGGGAAGTGGCCCCATATTCCAGAGGGCATAGCCCCTAAATGTAATTCTTTAATCTCCAAAAAGGTTGTAGTATTGTTACGTCACAATGTCAATTTGTGTATAATTGGGTACAGGCCTGACGCTGGAAGCTGGTGGTTTTAGGTATAAAGATTGCAGCCCTCATTCTTCAGTATTCCTATCAGGGGCGTAGATTAAATATTTAAAAACAGGGATCAGTGAGCAAGTAATAGACAGACAAACAGAAGAACTAATTGTTGAAGTTGGTGACAGTGATAAACAAAAGCAATAGGTTAATATTTTCTTTTTGATAAGTCATGTTTTTACATTATTTTCTAGTACGCTACTATCCTATCTATATTAATACTATAATTTACGCCTGCTGCTTATTTG
This sequence comes from Agrilus planipennis, assembly GCF_000699045.2. NCBI lineage: Eukaryota > Metazoa > Arthropoda > Insecta > Coleoptera > Buprestidae > Agrilus > Agrilus planipennis. Next base: position 368,844 of record NW_020439033.1, on the reverse strand, counting down.
TGTATCGGTTCCAAGTGACTTACCCAAATAGGTCATAAATGGGCAAGTACCTGCGCGACCGCTCGTCAGCTTCCTTCGTCAGACGTATAGGTACCTAGGTAATTTAGAAATTCGAAATAGATTGTTAAAGGTATATGTCTGGAGCGTGGCGCTGTGCGGGTGCGAAACATAGACGGTGGGGGCGGCGGAAAAGCGAATGGTGAGGATACCGTGAATAAAGATGGTTAGAAATGAAGAGGTATTAGAGAGAATAGAAGAACAAAGGGCTCTATGGAAGTCAATAAAAATGGGCGAGATAGGTCGGTAGGACACCTTCTTAGGCACGAAGATCTAATCAGGGACATATTACAGGAAGAAACAGGACTAGGGTAGATTTAGATTAGATTACTGTTCGCAAATAGTTAAGGATGTAGGATGTTCTACTATAGTTTTAGGACCGAGCGGCTTGGCCTAGCCGTTTAGACCATTGCTTAGCATTCGGGAGAACGCCGATTCGTTTCCGAGTCCGTTTGCGTTGGTCCAAGTTTTTCTGTGGTTTCCTTGGATCATTTTAAGGCAGTAATATTCCACAGATATAATCTTTCATTTTCTTCTGTCTTGATTTCGTCCGTCTCATCTTTCTCATCCGAACCACCACCCAAATATTCCCACGATTGCCTGCCTACCAGCATTAGTGGCAGGATAGGAAGTAGTGGAGGTGCGTGCCAACCAGTCGTAGGACTGACGACCTTATGGTGATGACTAAAAAAAAAAAAACTTTTGGGTGTTTCATTCCCACCAGCCAGTAATGCTGGTGGGCGGGCAGTCCCTCCGGACTATGCCGGAAGGTAGGGCGGAAGGCCCTCTTCAGGCTGCTTTCAGGAATCGTAGGAATGGGTGGGTGGTGGTTCGGGTGAGAAAGACGAGACGGACGAAATGAAGACAGAAGAGAGTGAAAGATTATCTGTGGAATATTACTGCCTCAGAATTTGCCTAAGTGATCCAAGGAAACCACAGAAAAACTTGGACCAAGGCAGACGGACCCGGAATCGAACCGGCGTCCTCCCGAATGCTAAGC
>NW_020439033.1:366584-367727 GCF_000699045.2 Agrilus planipennis | reverse complement strand
CAAGAGTTCGATAAGGTTATATTTGATATCCGGAATGCTTTCTTTTAATACGAATTTTTGATTAAAAATCGCCAATTTTGACGAAACAATTGCAAAAAACAAGGCGGGTTTAAATGTTTATATTCGGGTGCATAGTAGGTTGCACGACTTAAATTAAATGTTGGAAGAATTGTCTTCGATATCCAGAATGTTTTCTAAACAATTGCAAAGAAACTCTGGAAGGGGACTTTTATCCCTCTGGCACAAATTGTTGATGAGAATTTTATTTATTAAAAAAAATGTTTTGTATAATAAAAAATGAATAAAGTAAATAGTCATATTGGAGTAATAAATTCAGTTTTTGCTTGAAGCGATTATATTAAATGTTCATTATTGTCTTGGGGAAGTACATACACAACAATTAATTGATGTTATACTTTTAATTAGTACATCCCAAATCTAATCGCGTTTGTAATAAGAGTCACCTGTAAGGTAACTGCGTTTAATCAACGTGGTTATTACTACAAAGTACAATTAATGAATAATTGTTAACGATAAAATGCTATTGTGGCATACTAACTATTGTAAAAAAAATAACTCTAATCAACATGAATATGCTAAAATGCGATATTTTGCTTTATTATCATGGTTGTTACCTTGTTACCTAGTTAAAAAGAAATTGTTTATTTTTTATTATCTAAATGGCGAACATTTAAAATACCTAGAAACTATTTCGTTAATGTTTTTTTTATGCAAATATGTTCATACATTAATGCCACACGAAATAAAACTACGAATCCAACAGCTACTTAATTGTTTGTATTTTACTTCGTGAGTGTTGTCTTCGCCTACTAATGTAAATGAAATTATATAAAAGAAAATTTTCTGTTATGTTTAAAACTCTGAAACAGGCTAAAAAAATTGAAAGCAATTTTCGGAAATACACAAAGAGTAAATGTTCATTTTAAAATCTTATCACTTGAAAGTGTGATAAGTGACTCTGCAGTTTTGTTATCTGAACATCTATTCATATTAATCAAACTGAAGTGTCTGACTGTATTTTGTAATTAATTGTATTATGAAATTCATAAGTTTATTTGTAGATATGTTTTTAAGATACCAGCTGCCTTCAAAAAGCGAAACGAAAGGCAGAAATGATTTCAT
>NW_020439033.1:358976-365141 GCF_000699045.2 Agrilus planipennis | reverse complement strand
AATGGTCTAAACCTTTAGGCCATGCCGCTCGGTGATGACCTAGGTACATATCTTTACGATATTTTGGTATATAAGATTATTCTTATTGAGATTATCCTTATATACTTTATGGAGTGAATCTGCCTGTTCGCCGATCTGCTTTAGATCTCCACCACCTTTTTTAAATGCCAATAATAAGTTAAAAAACCTCTAGACATGGTTAAAAATTTTATTGAATTAGTTTTCGGCCACTTTATCCTTTATAAAACTGGGGTGCCTCTATTTAAAGATATGTGTCTAATCCTATTAAAAATAAGTACATCTTTAACACATATGTATCGAAGTATTTAAAAATATAATTTATTATCTTCTTATTTCGTATTTGTTACAATTAATTAGAAAAAGTTCCACGAGTACGAAGTAATCAGTAAAAAGTAATAATAAAATTATAAATACCTGACATACTATACCATTCATAAACTGCAAAGATGTTGATGCAGTCAGACTGAAAAGGATAAAAATGTGTTTAAACAAAGTTTATTATCTGTATAATCAGTTAAATAACAGATAAATATTTAGTTGCTTTTAATTTTACATAATGATAAGAAAATTTCATTGCTGTAAAAGGATTATATGGATAAAGTTTCAGTAAATAAATTGAAACTTCATGATATTTACAGAAGATTTATTAAAAGACAAAATATAAAACAATACACAAGGTAGTCAGTTATATTAAAATACTTTTTTTAATCATTTTTGTACAGTTCTCTTTTCTAACAGTATTAATGAAAGCTTTCAACACCATTTCTTGCAAACAACCAAAATTAAATCAACTTAATTTTCAAAAAGGATAAAGCGGTGAAGAGTATGTTGGATTTCAGTTATATTTTTTCCAAAAATAACCTGGAATAATTTCAATTGAGATTCTATGTATGGTGCACCCTTCAAAAGATTGTTTTCACAACTTTAAATACAATTTTCCTTAGGACCAAAGATCCACAAAATGTTTGTAAATTTCTAGTGTAGATGTGGGGACAATTGTAGCAACTACAAAAGGATTACGAGAAGCTAACAGGACATTTAAAATATTCAAATTAGAATCAATGGAATAGTTAGAGATCGCTTTAAATAAAATGGATATAAATAAAAGTAAAACAAAAATACTGGTATGCAAGGGAAGAAAAACTAGGGAAAGAGCGAATGAAAAGATAGGAGACGAAAAATTAGAAGAAGTGGCTGATTTTCGGTATTTAGGGACTCAGATAAGTAAGGACGCAAGGAGTTGTAAGGATACAAAGCAGAGGATAGCGCAGGGTCGAGTCGCCTTCAATAAAAAGAAGTCACTTCTATGCTAGCGAACGATTAATTTAGAAAGTCGAAAAAGATTGTTACAGGTATATGTTTTGAACACGGCACTGTACGGGTGCGAAACATAGACGGTGGGGGCGACCGAAAAGAAAGGTTAGAAGCGTTCGAAATGTAGTGTTACAGGCGTATGATGAGGATACCGTGGATAGAAAAGGTTAGAAATGAAAAGGTATTAGAAAGAATAGGAGAACAGAGGACTCTATGGAAGTCAATAAGAAATAGGCGAGATAGGTTGGTAGGACACCTTCTAAGGCAGAGACGTATTAGAGGCAGAAACAGGAGTTAAGAGGAGTATAAGTGAACCTAGATTAGATTATTGTGTTAAGGGGGTGTGGATGGGGGGGATCGAAAGAAGATGTCTCCTCCACCACTGTACCATAAAAAGTTCGTGGCGGTCTCACTCCCATAAAAAGTTATAGGGGTTCAAAGTTAATAAATATGCCAATTTTTATACATTTCTAGACATGTAAATATTTATATAGTCATTCTTAAACAATATTCAAAGGTAAAACTAATGAAAAATACATAAAAATATTGAGAAAGTTATATAAAACATTATTTAAATATCTTTATCAATAGGGTAGGTTACGTTAGGTTATTGGGTTTTGTTGAAGTGAGCACCCTCTTTCGATCCCCCACCTCCACCCGCTTGAAAATATTTTTTTACTGAATTTTATTTGAATTATAGTGTATGAAAATTGTCAAAATAATCAACTTTCAACCCCCATAACCTTTTATGGGGGTAAGACCGCCGCAAATTGTATATGGGGTTTTACTCAGGTGACTACCCTCTTTCGATCCCCCCTACCCTCTTTCGATCCCACCGATCCCCACCCCCGAAGGGGGCCATCATCTAGACATTTACCGATTATTGTTCGCAGATAATTAAGCAGGTGGGTTGTGCTAGTTTTAAGGAAATGCGAAGATTAGCTCAGGATAGGATGGAGTGAAGGTGCGTGTCCAACCAGCCTTAAGACTGACGATCTCATGATGATAATTGGTACGTAAAGGGTATAAAAGTAAAGTTAAAACCAATATAAAAATATAAGACGAAATTCTCGAAGATGTCGTTGCTATTTAGAGTGTCAGAAGAAGTGGTAGAAATAGTCAGGGCAGGATGTTAGTATCACCCCTTTTCGGGCATGCAGGATTGATTAGAAATATGTTGGATGCAAATACAGGAGTTAAGAAAAGAAAGTATGCAATTAAAGGTGCAAGTTACTCTAGTTCTTATGATAATAATAAAATGGTACAGAACTCTGACATTTGTATATAATTGAATCCGTTTTTTTTTGTTGTATACTCGTTATTCGCTATCAAATCATAAAAATGGTAGGGGAACGCAGTTATTGTACGAAAGTTTGTAATGTAAAATGTAATGATCAATCAACTTTGTAATAAAGTTGCTCGCGGCTTGCGAGTAGTAGCAACCGCTTCTCGAGCTGCTATTCAGAGAGCGGAATCATTAGTTATCAGCAGAGTTTATATTCATTATTTGTTAACAATAGTAATTGTATTAATAAGCAATAGTAACATAAAAATATAATGTGTGATTCGGACCATACAATTATGTGATGCCTGGTGATTATTATCGGCAAAATATGCGAAGAGAACAAAACGGCTGACGATCGCGAAAGAGAAAGTGCTACAACTATCAATTTTATCGTTAGTTAAAGTACATTCAAACATTTTACGACACGCAATATTTGAATACTTACTAAAATGATACAATTATCGTAAGTAAAGTTTTTTTAATGATCACACATCTTTTGCACAAAGGTTTTCGTTTTCAGTTTTTTAAATTTTACCCTCCAAAATATTAGGTCTCATTCGCACGCACAACATACCTCAATCAAAATCGTATTTCAACTTAATTATTCAAAAATTAATTAGTGTCAGTGATCATCGACGATCACATCAAACACTAATTTGTCTATCCTTCGGGAATAGAATTTACCTTGTGGATAAAAAGTAGCCTATATCCTATTCTGTACTCATGAAAATATCTGTACAAAATTTCATGATGATCGATTGAGTAGTTAAGATGTGAAATGGTAATAAACAAACACAAACAAACTTACATTCGTATTTATAATATTAGTTAGGATTAGGATATTTATGATTAGATATCCTCTGAAACATGAATAACTCTAGTTAGAGATACGATAGAAGCAGAAACAGGAATAAAGGGGGGCAGAACTTTAAAAATGCAACCGATTTTTTCAAATTCTTTTTCAGACTTTTAAATTTTTATTGAAAGGGGCAAACAAGTACTACACCTGAATAATTTATTTGCTACAGTGTTGGTTATAGTTTTCATTTAAAGTAATGACTCCAGGCTATTTTGCTTTAGGCATTTAGTATCAAAAGTAGACATTGTATAAAATTAAAAGATTCTAAAGCATTTTGAGTTGTATCATCATAGGGAAAGAGCGAATATAAAGATAGGAGACGAAAAATTAGAAGAAGTGGCTGATTTTAGATACCTAGGAAGTCAGATAAGTGAGGATGGAAGGAGTAGTAGGGATAGCGCAGGGTTGTGTCGCCTTTAATAAAAAGAAGTCACTTCTATGCTCGCGAACGATTAATTTAAAAATTCGAAAAAGGTTGTTAAAGGTGTACGTTTATAGCGCGGCGCTGTACGGGTGCGAAACATGGACAGTGGGCGCGGCGGAAAAGAAAACGTTAGAAGCGTTCATAATGTGGTGTTATAGGCGGATGATGAGGATATCGTGGGTAGAAAAGGTTAGAAATGAAGAGGTATTGGAAAGAATAGGAGAACAGAGGACTCTATGGAAGTCAATAAAAAATAGGCGAGATAGGTTGGTAGGACACCTTCTTAGGCATGAAGGTCTAGTCAGAGACATATTAGAGGCAGAAACAGGAGTTACGAGGGGTAGAGGTAGACCTAGATTAGATTACTGTTCTAGTTTTAGGGAAATGCGAAGTTTAGCTCAGGATAGGAAAGAGTGAAGGTGGGTAACCAACCAGTCTTAGGAGTGACGACCTTATGATGATGACATACAGGCAACCTACTGTAACAAGTAAAAAAAACTTGACTAGACTACCTTCTTTCCTTCACCCCATAAAATTGTCATCGTCGGCCTTAATACGGACCTTATATGGTTATAACAAACGTCCACTCTCTAATAATTGACTCCAGAAGATTATTCATCATAATTTCTTTTGAATAATAGTTGTTATTAAGAAGCAAGTTCACCATGATGCTTTTCAATTTTTCTTATTTATTATTTATCATGAAAATGTAAATTCCAAATGGGAAGGTAGTTCAGTCCGATTCAAACAAATTAATTTACATTTGATATACATTGCAACCTGGGCCTCTTTACTTTGCTATTAAAAAAAAACAATAACGTTATTGTTATTAAAATAATTCGAATGTAGCATCGGACTACAGATGGCGTTTACCTCGCCATTTGTGGTATTTTCTAAAAGTATTGTTATCATTAAAAGGGGTGCTTTTTCATAAGAAATAAAAGAGAAAACACTTAACGAAATTATATCGATTAAATTTCACTTATTGCTTCAGAATAATTTTTTATACCTAATACTTAAACTGATAAAGTTGCAAACTGAACATGAAAATTTGAATAGAATAATAAATTATCACTTACAAAGGTGACTGGTACTTGAAGCATTAAAATATATGTACCTCCCCCGGTCAATTTTCAATTGTTATTGTACCGTAATCTACTAACACGAAAAAAACTATAAAAAAAAAGACGACATAAAAAAATTGCGGTTACATTAAAGTGGTAATAAAATATTAATGGAATTCAATAAACATAATTATGTATTCAATGGGCGTAATAACAGGACATTGTGACCTTTAAATGTCCGTAGGTACGAGAAAAACAGAAATACATTTTCTTTTAATTAACAGATTAAATATTTGTAATCGCTATCAGAGCAAATCATTGTATAATTCCATTTTAATGGGGAATGCTGTTTGATGCAAATTTAAAATGCAAATTGTGCGAATATGAATTATTTAATGTTATCGCTTTTAATGGTTCAATTTCATACCGTCATATAGGTAAATACCTCTCATCGTCACACATAATTGAGTTCGATTACTAAAGCTTATCTAATTCGTACTCATCATCATAAGGTCATCAGTCCTAAGACTGGTTGGACACGCACCTCCACTCTTTCCTATCTCGAGCTAATCCTAAAACATCTCACATTCTTAACTATTTATAAACAGTAATCTCATTTAGGTCTACTTCTACTCCTTTTAACTCCTGTTTTTGCTTCTAACACGTCTGTGAGTAGCCCTTCATGCCTTAGAAGGAGTCCTACTTATCTTAATACATTCGTAATATTAGATATTTATTCAAGAACCATCCACTCATTCGTAAAGACCAACGGTACATTATCATCCATATTAATTAATAGGTACCTGTACTTCGTTTAGTGTCTGTTGCGATGTGACCTTCAGTATGACCGGCGCAAAGTAGAAAAGAACAGCACTAGGCCAGAAAAGGAAGGAGACAACTCTCTTTACCGGTGAGGAGCGTATAATCCGTACAGTACTGCACGGAAAAATTGACCATTTTTTCTACTACAATTGCATTGCTCAAATGTGCTGTTATTAGTACCATTTACTACTGAAAATATCAACGAGATGTTTATTTATGTTTGAGGGCATTTTAAAGGCTTTAACGCTTGTTTTCGACTCGCACTACTATTCATGATTGAACAAAACTTTTGGCAGGTACTGTATGAAAAAGTATGTTTAATGAACAAGAGTCGAGAGTGTAATGAGCTTTTTTCTCCCTATCTACGATTTTGCCA
>NW_020439033.1:346304-358898 GCF_000699045.2 Agrilus planipennis | reverse complement strand
ATTTATTCAAGAACCACCCACTAATTCGTAAAGACCAATGGTACCTTATCATCCATATTAATTAATGGGTACCTAGTACTAGTGTTAATGAATATTATTTTCATTATTTTGTAATTTTTATCTTACGTAAGATATACGCATACATAAATATAAAATCCTCTCTAAACAGAGAAATAATGGAAATTAATATTTACATTAATTTGTTTGCTAACCCGTTAGAAATAAAAAAAAATCTAATTTTTCCGCAGAAATTGACAGTCGCTATTTATTTAAATTTTCTGCTACATATCTACGCAACAAGTTGATTCACAAGGTTCACGACCTTTAACAGTATCGTCCAGGAAGGTCAAAACGTTATTAAAATGTTGAACGTATGTAGTTCCTCGACAGATGACCTTAAATTAACCTACTTTATGCGCCGAGAAATTGCTTTTCCAAATTAAATATGATTATCAATTTAATTAAAGGTAAAACATAATTAAATACAAAAAAAAAAGATACAGTTCCAATAAATACCTACTTACATCTACTAATTAAGAAGTACCTGGAAATAAAAGGCGATAACGTATCATGGGAATTACAAAAACTCCAATAACCAATTATAGATAGATACAATACAATTTTCGTACAGAACAGGTGCCATATTGATTCATACAGCTCCAGCCCTTTCAGCCTTTATAGCACCCTTCTGAAATTTATATACAGCACCGTCGAGTTTGAAAAAATATACACCCGAATATAGACATTTAAACCCGCCTAGATCCTTGCAATTGTTTAGTTTCAACTAAACTATGACAAAGTACGCGATTTCTAATTGAAAACTTTATTTAATCTAAAAACCATTGCGTATGATCAACATTAATTTATTGAAATTGTTTTAAGTAATTTAATTACAAAACTTTGCTTATCACTTATTATCAAATGGTTATCTTTAAAAAGATTGTTACATAAAAGTGTATTTGATATGATTGGCGGTATTCACACTCAACTGTTATCTAATTAATAATTAGTAACTATAAATAGTAATGTAACTTTTAATCTATCCCTATCCATCCCTTTGATACACTGCCCAGCTGCTAGTCGTATTTTAGAAAAACGCCAGAATTTTGAAAATAAATTTGAAAAATTGAAACGCCCAGTATACAAATATTTATCACACAATTACACAAATCAAGCTGCATGAATCGATAAACATTGACACTTAATAAAGAAATTCGCTCAACTTAATTTATTAATTGCTTTAATATCATTATGTAAACTCTTTATTTTAAACTACGCAAAATGCAAAAAAAAATTATTTTCTAAGTCACTTATTAAATAACTGTCCATTTCAAACAAAAAAGAATTATTTGCATTAGTGACTTTAACAAGCGTGAAATTCAATTTTAAACCAAAAAGGAATGTTTTCACCTTCGGTAGGCCTTCATTCAATTGTTTTATATCCATGACCATTAAAATTGAAAATTACCAAATCAAGAAGAACTATTTCAGACGCTAGTCAATTATAAAAACTTATATAACTTACTAGAACTTCTACAGGTATTCTTAAACGTCCTGGGTCGCAACCTTATTGCATTCGTAATGTACAACAGGCAGAGTTTTGTCATTTCACATACCAAAGTCGTAGCCCATGAAACACTAAACTATCTCTAAAACTGCTACAGGTATTTTTAAATGTTCTGGGACGCAAGAGTATTGAATTCATATTATACACTTCGAAAACATTGACTTGACTGTACAATTAAGTCAATGTTTTTAGTGATGTAGAAATCAGTAAACAGGCAAAGTTTTGCATTTGCGTAAACATAGCCCATTATATTCTAAACTACCTCTACCAACCCTGTTTTTAAAATGATGGTCTGTACAATAGAAACAATATTAAACAAATAGATATTAGGAAACAGAAAACTGTAACCATTTCTGCTAATTATGGTTAATAAAAATTAATCAAAATACTTTTAATCCCAGATTTATTTTACAGGTACAATTCATTAATCTTCCAAAATTAGCAGATAGGTATAAAATAAAGCTACTTGAACAGTTGCAGAATAATATTTTTTCACAAATTTGTTCATAATCTACTACCTCATTTTCATATGTATAAACCTGAACTTGTACTTCAAAAGGTAACTTGACAGATAACAGAGATAAAAAGGAAATTATTACCATATCAATCTATTTGTAATGTAAAGTTTATCTTAGCTGATATGAATCTACATATTATGGAATTTAATCAAGACAAAAAGCAATTGATTCATATCACTCTTTGCTGGAAATTGAATTAAAATATAAAGCCACTTCCTTTGATAACTTTACTACAGGATAAGTCAATAGTTTTCAACAAATTAATAAAATTGTAGGCATTATCACGCAAGAATCAATATGACGGTTGCTAGCCATATTTGTTTTCGAATAATAGAGTAACATATTAGATTTAATACTTTAGCATTTTTTAATAAATAAATAGAAAGAAAAGTAACACTAATTACAACTAATTATAAAGTAATAAACAAAGGAAGACGTTAGTTTTTATTTCTCAAATGATTTTAATATGCATTTTGCAACCGCCCCCCCCCCTAAGTTTTTGACGTGACAACGTCTTATAATTCGATGGAGCCGGCTGCACGCACGAAAAAACATGACTCATGCGGCGTTACCTCGCTCTGAGGCGTTCCATTTAAGGCTTGAAGTGCAAGCGAGAGCGCGGAACGAGCGACAAAGAGGCACAATCGGCCTCCGCGTTCGGCAGCGTTCGACATCTGTCTCTCTCCTACTTCAGTGAGCGATGCATCCGCGTGAACAGCTGCTATACAATAATACATTTCCATTTACCCCCTTATCTATATCCATACAAAATATCTATCAAACAAATAAAATTAAAATTTTCTTTTGAAAAATGAAACCATTCCATCAGTATTTTCTTATGACGTTGTCACGTTCAACTATCGTCAGTAAACCGACTTTACAGACAACCGATTTTTTGATAGGTATATAGGTAATAGATATACACAAATTGTGTTTTGATGTGTATCGGACTTTTGACAATTATTTGACGAAAAATGTCAATCATATCATTATGATTTATACAAAAAAATAATCGTTTTGGTGTACAATAAGAATTTCCTTAAAATTATTTATTGGTTTCAGGAAAGCGAAGTACGTAGGGCTAGGAGGTGTGGGCCTGACTGGTCTGGTGGTACTGGTAACATACGTTTCTTTGTATTCGAGTGTAAAGCCGTCTCACTACGTGGCTGCCGTTGTGACAAATGGCTACGAATGTTCCCAAATAGGGGCGTAAGTGTCTTTATACATGAGGGATATTGGTGTGTTTCTCAAAAATCATTGAATTCTGAAATAAGTAGCGAGTGTGCAGGAGGTGTTAGGACCTTATAAAACAAGAAAATTATGTAAATATTTGGTGTTCCGAAAGTTCACCGTTTTCGAGAAAATCATATCTAAAAGTACAGTCCGGCCCTGTTAAGATCACGTAGGGAAACACAACATTGCAACGCCACATTCAATCAACTTCTACTTAGCGGCAACCGTGTTGCATTTCTCTCATATTTTTGTACTCTTGTTTTGTTTGTTATTTATTAGATTAAATTAAATGTGATTGACGATGTTTACGTTTACAGTAGTTCTTTGCTCTATTAACGTTGTAGGCTGTTGATACTTACTTTATTAGTCACCAGTGACCCGCCCCAGCTTCGCAGGGGTGCAAGGCTGATACTAAATATATTTTTGATTTGTCTAGATTATTATCAAAAAGGGGAAATCTTCATATACAACATTCACAGTGTTTTTGTCATTAGAAAATACAAACCGGCCTGCCGGCCGGTACCGCCTAAACTACTATGTCCCTGCATTTTAAATCTGTAATATCTTTGAAAATATTCATTTAAATTACATACTGTAAAGGACCATATTGATCTATATTAAATGCACAATGCATTTAAGGTACTTAATTGGATAAGAATTAATGCTGTATTGCCTACAATCGCTTCATAAAAAGTAAAGGATAAAAATGGTTATTGTGGGTTATCCCTAAGAGACAGACATATACCATCGCGGACTTTTTTGTAGACCCTTTTAAGATGTACAATATTGTTGTACATTATTTTGATCTATCTCGTAGGGTTCAGCCAGCGTTTGCAATGTAAGCGCAAAAAATGTGTTTATTTACGACATCACATTAGAAACCTCTAAAATTATCAGTGTTTCCCTACTATATTATGCATGTGTTATACATATAAACCTTCCTCTTGAATCATTCTATCTTTTTAAAAAAAACCGCATCAAAATCCGTTGCGTAGTTTTAAAGATTTAAGCATACATAAGGACAGACAGCGGGAAAGCGACTTTGTTTTATACGATGTAGTGATTCTACAACCGTTCTCGCCAATTTCTATGCGTTGTCAATTCACGCCCAGGACCGGCTTCGAATCGCAACTTCGTCTGACCATGCGACTCCCTACTGCATTTACTTAACGCCCCCCAGAGCTTGCTACTTATTTAATAAACACCTTGGGTTACCGTCATTGTACGCTTTGATATAAATAAGAATTGAAAGTGAAATTATTATTATTATTTTAACAAAGTTATTTTCTACATTTCTTACACTTATCTTTCCTATATTAAGTTATTTATTTTACCCTTGCTCACTGTCTTCCTTTACCACTGTCCTAAAAACAAAAACTACCCACGTTTCCTTGAAATTTTCTTCAGTCAGCTCATTCACTAATTCATAGCATTATCCTGATATTCTCCTAGCACATGTTTCAGACAGTGTACCTCCCTGTGACATATTCTACACTCTCTGTTCTTTTCCATTCCCCAATATTTATAAAATCTCCCTCAACCCTATCTTGACTCCTCTCCCCATATCATTTCCCTGCATCTGTTCCTCATCAATTCCCTTATATCGATCCCTTCCCTTAATCAGTCCCTCAACTGCTCCTAATTGATTCTTAATCTCTTCAAAGTCCTCCCACTTTCTCTATCATATCTACCTTTCCTTCCTATTTCCAATACCTTCTTTCTCCACTCTTCCTTCCTGATATCAACTTCTTCCAGCCTCCCCAAACTCCCCTCATGTTTTACTATTCTTTTTGCAGCTTCTTGCCACTTCTTCCCACATTTAATCTCTCTTCTTATTACATAATCTAGCGGACATCTCATTATACTCCTCAGCATCACAATAAATAGCATCAGTCTCTTACCTCAATTGTCCTTCCCTAAGTATGTATCTCATCCCTACTATTATCGCTCAGCATATATCCCAGATATGCATAATTCCTCACTTTTTGTATTTCTATTTCCATACTGTTTTGTTTTTTATTTTCCCCTTCTTTCTCTCTTCACTCCAGCTGATCTTACTAAATTTACAAGACAAGCCAACATTGCAAGTCTAAGACTGTTTTATAACACCATTAATTATAGGGTTGTTCGGAAAGTCATGTCGTTCTTTTTTTTGTGGAAATGAAAGACAGTTTTCGTATAATAAGCAAATACTTTATTAAATTATATATTGACCGTTCTGGTCCAACACCTTTTGCCATCTTTCTGGTAGTAGCATAATTCCACGCTCATAAAATTTTTGGTCTTTGCTGGCAAAAAACTGATCGAGGAGGTTTTTGACCTCCTCATTTGAGGTGAAGGTTTTACCGTCTAAAAAATTTTGGAGTGACCGGAACAAATAATAATCCGATGGTGCCAGGTCTGGAGAATATGGTGGGTGTAGCATTGTATCCCATTCAAGCTGTAAAAGCTTTTGGCGAGTGACCAAACTTGTGTGAGGTCTCGCGTTGTCTTGGTGAAACACTACACCTTTCCTGTTGATTAGTTCTGACCTTTTCTGTTGAAGTGCATCATTCAGTTTGTCCAGCTGATGACAGTAGACTTCCGAATTAATCGTTGTGTTATCCGGTAAAAGCTAAAAAAAAACGATTCCTTTAAAATCCCACCAAACAGACAGCATCACCTTTTTTTGGTGAATATCGGCTTTGGAAATGGTTTGAGCCGGTTCATCTTTTTTGCTCCATGACCTCTTGCGTTTGACGTTGTTGTATACAACCCATTTTTCGTCCCCAGTGATGATGCGCTTCAAAAACGGATCATTTTCGTGACGTTTGAGAAGCGAATCGCAGACGTCAATGCGGCGACACAGATTTCTCTCTGTGAGAACATGGGGAACCCATACATCGAGCTTCGAGGATAATCCCAGGCCTTTCAAGTGGTCATAAACTGTTGAATTTGATAAATTTAACCTCAATCCGATCTCACGTGTTGTTATTCGCCGGTTCACATCAACTAATGCCTTTATCGCGTCTTTATCAGCTTCAACCGGCCTTCCCGAACGTGGTGCATCTTCGACATCAAAATTGCCGGATCGAAATTTAGCGAACCAGTTCTGGCACTGGCGTACTGTCAACACACCTTCTCCATACACATCAGTCAATTTCTTTCTGGCTTGAACAGCATTTTTACCCTTTCTGTAGTAAAACAGTAAGATATGTCGAAAATGCTGCTTATCGCTCTCCATATTTAAAAGGGCACCAACCAAAAACTACTGCGTAGAATTAATTGGAATTTTTCACACACAAGCCTTGCTATATGAGCTCTCAAAGCATATAAAAATTATACGGCTTAAATGTGAAGTTGGGTGCAAAAGAATACAATTTAATCCTCTGTCGGGAAAAAACGAAATGACTTTCCGAACAACTCTATAATTTATTAAGAGGATAGATGTGAATAGATTTTTGATTCATTATTTCGGGTCCTTCTTAACCAATTTTCAAATTAGTGGTCCAACTAAAGAAGATTCAGAGGGCATAGCAAGCGGTCCCGTATCCCAGTTATGCATTTCTTGTAAAAATTGTTTGTCTTTTATTTAACAAAAGACACGTGTGTCTAAGTTTTTGGATTTTAGATCAATACTGGAACAAGGTGGTTCAGCGGTTGATTCAGCTATTGCAGCCCTCTTTTGTGAAGGAATTGCTATGCCCCAGAGCATGGGTTTGGGTGGTGGTTTTTTTATGACTATTTATATTCGAGAAGAAAAGACTGCGTATTATTTAAATGCTAGAGAAAGTGCCCCCTTGGCAGCGTCAAGGAACATGTTCGCTGGGAACGCTTCATTGTCTGCTGGGGGTAAAAAATGAAACGTTTACTTTCATTATGTATATCTTGAATTTTCGATTATCCTTAAAGGAGGATTAGCGGTTGCAGTACCTGGAGAACTAAAGGGTTATTGGTACGCCCATCAGAAATTCGGAAAACTACCATGGGCCACCTTAATTCAACCCTCCATTGAATTGTGCAGGCGTGGACACCTTGTCACCCCTTACCTAGCAAATTTATTCAACAACCAAAAGAATATGATTCGTCAAAGCGATACGTTAAGGTACGAAACCCAACCTAATCTAACTAACAACCTCTTTTAGGTTTTACTGGTGTATCGTTTATGCTGTTGTGCCTTTGTAAGATCTTTCTTAACTTTTACGAAGGACCAAGTAAATTATTTTCCAGAAAAACGTAGTTGAAATACAAGCAAATTCAATTCAGGTCCTGGTAAAGAAATACGACCCGCAACACTGCACTCAATCAACTGATGCTTACCAGCGTCAGTGTAGTATTTGTTTGTAGTGCTAAATTGTTTACATTTATCTTAGACGTTTGAAAATCTGCAATTTTTACATTCTTCATCCTTTTAGTTGCACTACGCTATTCGATAGAAAATTATGTGGTCATTTCACGCACAGGGCCGGCTTCGGAATGTAAATTATTGTGTTCTTGTTAGTTTAGGCCCTCCAAAGCTCGGTGCTTGTTTCTCTTACACTTTGCATGCATTTCAATTGTATTTCTGTTTTTTTCATGGATCGTTTAGGGAGATTTTTTTCAATCCTGAAACCAATGACGTGTACAAGGAAGGTGACTACGTCAAAAGATTAAAACTGGCGGAAACGTTGGAAGTCATTGCCGAAGAAGGAGCAGATGCCCTTTACGACGGTTCTCTTACAAGCGGCTTCATCCAGGACATAAAGGATTTGGGTGGGATTATAGTGGAAGAAGATCTAAAAATATACACGTAAGAAAGCAAAAAGTTTTGGCCCACGAGGAACTTACCGAAATATCTCACATACATAAGGTTTAATTTAGTTAAATACAGTCGAACTTCGGTAACTCGAACTGCGATGTGACACATAAAAACTTCGAGTTATCAAATAATACTTCTTTAATTAGTATTTCTTTGTGAATGAACATGTATGTGTTTATTTCAGTAAAAATTGGTGAAATGTTACATAAGTGCCTTAATATCTATGCTTTTCAAAGGAATAACAAAAATTATGAAACAGTACTATCAACATATTTTTACATACATAGTAAGTATGTACATATGTATGCATTACAAATACATATATACATATGTGTATGTATTTACTATTTCACTGTAAAAAGTCAGTTATTTGTGACTGACGAACGGATTTCTTAGTTTGGTTTTTGAAGAAAGCTTCAATTTCATTTAAACTATTATACAGGGCATCGGTCGTATATTCACTGGCTTTTAAATAGGAACGCAAGACACTCAACGAATTTTCAAATTTTTGACCAACAGACAATGTAATATATAAATGAAATGAAATGACTTATAAGTCAAACAAGTGAACTTAGCAAGCGCAGAAACTGAACTGCCTGCATGAATACGTTAAAAAAGATAGGTTAAAATCGACCGTAATTACGGGATTCCCCCAGAAAATTCGACTTATCGAAGTTGGAGCAAAACATTTCGTTCGAGTTATCAAGTTATTCGAGTAATCGAAGTTCGATTTATCAAGACAAATTTACACGCATTTCCTAGTTTTGACGCTATTGCCAACCAATTTGGTTCGACTTATTAAAAATTCGAGTTATCGACTTATCGAAGTTCGACTGTAGTAATGTAATATCTCACTGATTTCATCATCATCATGAGCACATTTTCCCAATTTCCTAAAACTAGAATAATCCTATGTGCAAACAGTAAAATCATCATGATAGGGTCGTCAGTCCTAAGACTGGTTCCACTCTTTCCTATCCTGAGTCCTAAATCAAAAGTTTTACTTGGTGCATTTTCTTCCCCTAATAGTTCTTCCGCCCTTTCTTCCATTCTCATCTGTATAATTCTAGTTAACAGTAATATAATCTAGACAAATTCGAGGTCATTTGGTGAACTGGTGTCCTGATTCTGGTTTAAAGGCCGTCGTTAATTGGTGTTGCTTCCTAATGTTTCGCTAGCACGAGTGACCAGCTTCCTGAGATGTTCTTTCAGCATCGGAAATGGAAGGACCTTTGAAGAACGACAGCCTTTAAACCCGAACCAGGACCGCACCAGTCTAGGTCTTTCTCTGTCCCTCTTAACTCCTGTTTCTGCATCTAGTATGCTTTTAACTATCTTTTTTGCACGTCATCTCTAAGAATATCTAGAAATGTAGAAAATGGCATCTAATAAATCTTCATCATATATGCGACATTATTTATTAGTATTTTTTGCTTCATATCAGGAATGCTATTTTTATTATTACTGTTTTTTAGTCCCCTTTGGGAAGATCCTGCCCATACTAATTTAAATGGCTATTCGCTGTATACGTCACGACTGCCAAGTGCCGGTGGTATATTGACCTTCATCCTCAATATTCTACAAGGTTATTTAGACCATAATAATATTAACTCTGTAAAGAACTGGCAGAGAATTGTCGAAGCCTTTAAATATGGATATGCAAGGAGAACAGACGTGGGAGATCCACGCTTCGTCGATGGAATGGACACGGTAATAAATCATCATCATCATCATTATAAGGTCATCAGTCCTAAGACTGGTTGGACACGTACCTCCACTCTTTCCTATCCTGAGCTAATCTTCGCATTTCCCTAAAACTAGAACAGCCCACATCCTTAACTATTTGCGAACAGTAATCTAATCTAGGTCTACCTCTACCCCTCCTAACTCCTGTTTCTGCCTCTAGTATGTCTCTGACTAGATCTTCATGCTTGAGAAGGTGTCCTACCAGCCTATCTCGCCTATTTCTTATTAACTTCCATAGAGTCCACTGTTCTCCTATGCTTTCTAAAACCTCCTAGTTTCTAACCTTCTCTACCCACGGCATCCTCATCATAAGGTTGCCAGTCCTAAGACTGGTTGGACACGTACCTCCACTCTTTCCTATCCTGAGCTAATCTTCGCATTTCCCTATAACTAGAACAGCCCACATCCTTAACTATTTGTGAACAGTAATCTAATCTAGGTCTACCTCTACCCCTCCTAACTCCTGTTTCTGCCTCTAATATATATCTGACTAGACCTTTATGACTAAGAAGGTGTCCTACCAACCTATCTCGTCTATTTCTTATTGACTTCCATAGAGTCCTCTGTTCTCCTATTATTTCCAATACATATTCATTTCTAACCTTTTCTACCCACGTTATCCTCATCAATATCTCACAAATACCTCAATATCAATTTTAACGAATGCATTAAATGTTTCTGGATCTTAGTAAAGGATAATTAGGTACACCTTGAAATAAAAAAAAATAAAAAATAAAAATGATTCTTACAGTTGATGGACAATTTAATGTCAACGGACTATGCCAATTCAATACGCAGTCTAATCACTGACGATAAAACGTTTCAAAATCCGGTTCATTATGGAGTCAATGCGAGTTTCTTTGAAGACCATGGTACTGCTCATCTTTCTGTTTTGGCCGAGAACGGAGATGCCGTATCAGTTACCAGTACCATCAATTTATAGTAAGTCAAAAATTATTCCATATCGAGAAATTCTACAACGCTAAAAGTCCAATGTTCATTCCTATGGGGTTTTACATTTTGCCAAACACAACATAACATTAAAATAATTCGAAGTGGTCTGTATTCTGTCGAAACTGCCAGAAGCTAACGTGCCTATCACGTTGAGGTTGGCTACGCCGGGATTCGTTTTCAGCAAGTAGATATCCACACAAGTGGACCTTGCTGGAGCATACGTAATCCTAAAATGTAGCATCGTGCTACAGATGGCGTTTACTGCGCCATTTGTAGTATTTTCTAACCACATAACATTCTCCAAAATTGGGTTACCCTTCTCCTTTTTGAAGTCCCAAACGTTACGATTTCAACTGCAAAAAACTTCAATGGAGACGATTTTAGCCAAAAGGATTTTGATCTCCTCACCATAGAAAGCATTTTTCGTAGCTGATGACGATGACACGTTTGAAACTTTGGCCAAATAGAAACCATCATAACCTGACCTGGAGAAACTTTTAATTGAAAATATCGACCGTGAAGGCCTTACTGTTAAAATGATATCCAAAAGTTATTTCTTCACAAATAAAATATTCTCAGGACTGGGTTACCCAGTTTTCTTTTGGTCAGAGTCCCAAAAGTCTTATCTTCAGCTACGAAATGATCGTCATCAAAAATTTAGACCTTTTGGAACTTTTTCTTTCAGCTTTGGTGCTAAAATCAGATCTAGAAGTACAGGAATTATTCTGAATGATGAAATGGATGACTTTTCGTCGCCGAATATAACGAATTCTTTCAACCTTCCCCCCATGCCCAATAATTTCATCGAGCCCCAAAAACGCCCCGCATCATCGATGGCGCCCAGTATTATTGTGAATGAAAAGGGCGATGTTAAACTGATAGTGGGGGCGGCGGGAGGATCGAAGATTACAACTGCTGTAGCACTGGTACGTATATTGATACATGACCATCCCGGAGGTGAAATGTTGATATAATCGGAATTTTTATTAACATTCCAGGTGGCCATGAGAAACTTATGGTTCGCTGAAGAAATACAAGAAGCAGTAAGTGCACCAAGGCTGCACCATCAGTTGTTTCCCATGTCTGTAGCTATTGAAAACGATTTTGACCCCGTAAGTTACAAAAGAAGTATCGCATAAATAAATCCTTATAAAATATGTCGTCTCATCGTATAGCAATTAATTGAAAATTAAAAGGAAAAATTCACCCCTAATTACCACTGTTGTATGTTTAGCAAAAAAAATATGCTAAATAGTGGTTCTTTTCACTTAAGCACTGCTGGCTTTGTCTCGTATGTTTGATTGAAATATATCTTAAAAATGATTGACTAAAACTGTGAACTGCTTTAAATGAATTTATTATTCACACTTTAACAACTACAATTTAACTCTCTTAACTACTGAAAACTAATGGCTAACTTATACAATGTGTTTGATGTGACCTCTCAACAGGAACTGTCTTTAAAAACTTATTTTGTTACGCTTGTCAACCTTTTTTTGATTTTAAACTACTCCCAGATGTTGCCTTTTCTTAGAAGGTGACAATATCGACACCCTGCCGCCACGAGTTCTTACCGACCCCTCAATAAAGCAAAAAACTGTTGTTTAACAACTACAAAAAGCTTTATTTGAGCGGACACGTGTTTCGCCCACTTCATACGTGGCCATTATGAACGCGAGACTGACGTATGCCCACGTATGAAATGGGCGAAACACGTGTCCGCTCAAATAAAATTATTTGTGGTAATTAGGGGTGAGTATTCCTTTTAATTTTTAATTAATATTTACCACAGTCTCCTC
>NW_020439033.1:326344-346201 GCF_000699045.2 Agrilus planipennis | reverse complement strand
TCAGTCCTAAGACTGGTTGGACACGTACCTCCACTCTTTCCTATCCTGAGCTAAACTTCGCATTTCCCTAAAACTAGAACAGCCCACATCCTTAACTATTTGTGAACAGTAATCTAATCTAGGTCTACCTCTACCCCTCCTAACTCCTGTTTCTGCCTCTAATATACCTCTGACTAGACCTTTATGCCTAAGAAGGTGTCCTACCAACCTATCTCGTCTATTTCTTATTGACTTCCATAGAGTCCTCTGTTCTCCTATTATTTCTAATACATCTTCATTTCTAACGTTTTCTACCCACGACATCCTCATCATTCGCCTGTCACACCACATTTCGAACGCTTCTAACCTTTTCTTTTCCGCGGCACCCACCGTCCATGTTTCGCACCCGTACAGCGGCGCACTCCAACAATTCACCTTTAACAACCTTTTCCGAATTTCTAAATTAATCATTCACGAGCATAAAAGTGACTTCTTCTATTGAAGGCGAGTCGACCCTGTGTTATCCTCTGCTTTATATCCGCACTACTCCTTCTGTCCTGACTTATAAGACTTCATAGATACCTAAAATCGGCCACTTAACGTCTCCTACCGTTAAAAATAGTTTTGATAACTACTAGAGTTATTTAGAAGGTGTTGTCAACCCTTTTTTAATCATTAAAGATACGGTGGGTTTTAAATAAGAGATTCAACCCTAGAAGCAGCAGTCTGCCGTGGTCTAGGACTGGTCTAATATTAAAAATAATTTCTGTCAATGTCGTAAACTTTGTTGAACGCCTAAAACTTTTTAAAAACAGTTTCTCAATCGTTGGATTTAACTCGTATTTGTAGAATGTTTCGTCTTAAGTATAATTGGAGTCCAAATTATAATTACATATGTATTTCACTACATATTTTTTATTGAAACGTACCTATATGTACCTAAGTTATCACTTTTTAACATTTATTTCAAAATAATGTCCGAGAAGGAATCGTTAAATAAAACAATAAGTTGATTCCAATTTGGAAACAAACTAACAACTAAATTAAATTATAATTCAATGTAGTGGATAGCAATAAAATTATTTTTTCTGGCTAACAATAGAACATACTTCTAAGACTTATCAAATTACACTATTCTCAAGAAATCGCTGCCATATCAGTACCTAATCATCAAATGAATACTATTATAACATTTCAGCTAATGATATGATAAATAAAGGGTTTAAATTTTCCATTGCCAATTTATGACATCAGTTACGTGGATTTTCTAACGTCTAAAAGGCCCAATAGAATAAACCTGGTCGTAAATAAATATCGTTCTCTCAGAAATTTTATAGATATTGTATGGGGCTATTAAAATTTTGGGTTTTCCCCACCATTTGATGACAGGTATACTTCGTTAAGTTTCTGTAGCGATGTGACCTTCAGTTTGACAGGCGTAAAGTAGAAAAGACCAGCACTAGGCCAGAAAAGGAAGGAGACAACTCTCGGTCAAATTCTTAACCGGTGAGGAGCGTATAATCCGTACAGTACTGCACAGAAAAATTGACCATTTTATCCACTATAATTGCTTTGCTCGAATGTGCTGTTATTGGTACCAATTACCACTGAAAATATCAACGAGATGTTTATTTATATTCGAAGACATATTAAAGGCTTCAACGCTTGTTTTCGACTCGCACTACTATTCATGATTGAACAAAACTTTTGACAGGTACTGTATGAAAAAGTATATTTAACGAACAAGAGTCGAGAGTATAATGAGCTTTTTTCTCCCTATCTACGATTCTTCCAGCACGGATCCAAGACATTGGAAGGGGCACATAGCTACAGAATGTAAATGAAGTATAATAACATATACTCTTTGACTGTAATAAGTGTAAATACTTCGCTACTGAAGTATAGGGAACATTGACGTTATGACTATACATATTCTATTATAGGAGCAGCTTTCAAACCTGTTAAACTTTCAGGAGAGTCCATTTGTCTTTGATAAAGTTTGCATCATTGACGTTGCACGGCACGTACCCTTATTGGTTAGAACGTTAAAAAAAACTATTCGTTGACTGGTTAATTGTATTACTGCGACGTGTTCATTACATCAGTTTGAAGATAACAAGAGCGGATGGCAAATCGATAGCACATAAAGCCTTTGAACATGACNTTTTCATTAATTTGTTATAGGAAATAATAAAAGGTCTAGCGGCAATCGGGCACAATTACACACTGAACCCTGCCACAGGTTTCTCAGCTTTAACAGCAATTTCAGTTGATGACAATGGCGTTGTAACAGGAGGAACCGATCCAAGGCGGTCTGGAACTATAGCCTATGTATCGGCTAAAGGGTCCTAGTACTTACAATTAAATAAACTTCTGTGAATATAATTTAACGAATAGCTTTTAATTTCGAATGTGATCAGTATTCTTACAGTAATTATTATGTACTATGAACAAAGACAAATAAAAATGAAACCTACAAGACTCCCTTTCTTGTTTCTCTTCTTTACAGAAACGAAAACGGTCTTCCTTTTTTGGGCCAAAGGAAATTCGTTTTGTTTCACCCATAGCGTGCTATTTTTGAAAGGTAAACTTAAATGTTAGATCACAATAAAGCTTTCAAACAATCGATGGTACTTTTAGTATGCGGTGTACTATAAAGTACTATCATAGATTTATATATGTGTTTTGCCGCGATGGATCCACTTTATATGCAATCTACCGTCATTGAATTCCGTTTATATTTAAAATCTATCGTCATGAATCCACTTTATATGCAGTCCACCGTCATGGATCCGCTTGATTTGTGCGGTCTATCGTGATCGATCCGCTTTAAATGTGATTTACCGTGATGGATTTGCTTGATATGCGATCTACAGTCATAACTTCGGTTTATATTCGAAGTCTATCGTCATGGATCCACTTTATATGGGATTCACCGTCATAGGTTCGCTTGATGTGCTATCTACAGTCACGGATCCGCTTGATATGTGCGGTCTATCG
This sequence comes from Agrilus planipennis, assembly GCF_000699045.2. Classification (NCBI taxonomy): domain Eukaryota; kingdom Metazoa; phylum Arthropoda; class Insecta; order Coleoptera; family Buprestidae; genus Agrilus; species Agrilus planipennis. The sequence continues at coordinate 343,222 of NW_020439033.1, read as the reverse complement.
TGATGGATAACTTTATATGCGGTCTACCGTCATGAATTCAGTTGACATTCGAAGTCTATCGTCATGGATCCACTTTATGTGCGGTCCACCCTTATGGATCCGCTCTATATATGCGGTCTATCGTGATCGGTCAGCTTTATATGTGATTTACCGTCATGGATTTGCTTGATATGCGATCTACCATCATGAATTCAGTTGATATTCGCGGTCTATCGTGATGGATACGCTTTATATGTGGTCTACAGACATGAATTCAGTTGACATTCGAAGTCTATCGTCATGGATCCACTTTATGTGCGGTCCACCCTCATGGATCCGCTCTATATGTGCGGTCTATCGTGATCGATCAGCTTTATATGTGATTTACCGTCATTGATTTCCTTGATATGCGATCTATCGTCATGAATTCAGTTGACATTCGAAGTCTATCGTCATGGATCCACTTTATGTGTGGTCTACAGTCATGGATCCGCTTGATATGTGTGATCTACCGTAATCGATACGCTTTATATGTGATTTACCGTCATGGATTCGCTTGATATGCGGTCTACAGTAATAAATTCGGTTGATATTCGCGATCTATCCTAATGGATAAGCTTTATATGCAGTCTACCTTCATTAAATCAGTTGACATTCGAAGTCTATCGTCATGGATCCACTTTATGTGCGGTCCACCCTTATGGATCCGCTCTATATATGCGGTCTATCGTGATCGATCAGCTTTATATGTGATTTACCGTCATGGATTTGCTTGATATGCGATCTACCGTCATGAATTCAGTTTATATGCGGTCTACAGTTATGAATTCAGTTGATATTCGAAGTCTATCGTCATGGATCCACTTTATGTACGGCCCACCCACATGGATCCGCTCTATATATGCGGTCTATCGTGATCGGTCAGCTTTATATGTGATTTACCGTCATGGATTTGCTTGATATGCGATCTACCATCATGAATTCAGTTGATATTCGCGGTCTATCGTGATGGATACGCTTTATATGTGGTCTACAGACATGAATTCAGTTGACATTCGAAGTCTATCGTCATGGATCCACTTTATGTGCGGTCCACCCTCATGGATCCGCTCTATATGTGCGGTCTATCGTGATCGATCAGCTTTATATGTGATTTACCGTCATGGATTTCCTTGATATGCGATCTATCGTCATGAATTCAGTTAACATTCGAAGTCTATTGTCATGGATCCACTTTAAGTGTGGTCTACAGTCATGGATCCGCTTGATATGTGCGATCTACCGTAATCGATACGCTTTATATGTGATTTACCGTCATGGATTCGCTTGATATGCGGTCTACAGTAATAAATTCGGTTGATATTCGCGATCTATCCTAATGGATAAGCTTTATGCAGTCTACCTTCATTAAATCAGTTGACATTCAAAGTCTATCGTCATGGATCCACTTTATATGCGGTCCGCCTTCATGGATCGGCTTAGTATGTGCGGTCTATCGTGATGGATCAGCTTTATATGTGATTTATCATCTCTATCAGTTTACCGTCATAAATTTATATATGATCCACAGTCATACATTCGCTTCATATGCGGTCTACTGTCGTGGATCCTCTTGATATGCGGTCTACCGTCATGGATCCGTATGATATACGCTCTACTACGTTTGTCTTGTTTTACAATCTTTTTATTAAAAGGAAGTAGATGGAACAGTCTAAAAAATTACATAAGTATGACTCGGATGAGCCAAGAGGAGGGTGCACATGCACCTGAGAGAAGTATCAAAGTACAAAAAAGTAAGCCATACACTAAGGAATGCTTTTGTGGCATTCATTGTTTATTTCAGATCATATATTTACGTTAATAACAAATTTTTTTTTAAATGTCACGTAGAATTATTGTAGGTACTAAGCATAAAAATGTGTCAAAAATTATGATTAACAATTAACAATAATTGCTTTGTACACCAGTAAATATTGTTATTAAATAATAAATCGATGCAGAAAAATAAAACAAATTTAGTATTTGGTATTTTCTTTAGAACACACATTATTGCAAAAATAATGGACAGATTACAATTTCCTCACTTCACATGTGTTATGTTTTATTTTAATTTTATGTAGGGCATTATTATTTATTCTTTGTATTTATTTTTTTATTATTATTATCGACGCTATTTCACGTTAGGTATAGACTATAGAGTAAAAAGTCCGGTAATTTACTGAAGTCCAGACGTCTTCAGATTGGTCCAGACCGATAAAGGTCCCACTCACTTGTTGCTTGTGAACCAAACACTAAGCCCCTTCTCCGCACCCCGCATGATTTATGTATCCTAATCGAATATCCGGATCGATCCTCTTTAAAATTTCTTTAAGAAGAAAGAACCAAAAAGAACTCAGTGTGCTAGATTGCCACCACCGAATGCAGTGGTAGAATCTAAACGTGAACAGGTTGGTGGTTTGTTTTCTATATTTGCTGTGACCATTTATTATGTCAACAACTAAAGGTAAGTTTTTTTTAATCGCATGCTGAATACGACTCTTTCTATAATATAAGCATGTATGTGTATAATTATTTTGTTTTTCAATAATACCTAATTAAAGAAAAATTGGGGTAGGTCTGTCCTAATATGGTAGGTACTTCACTTCAGTAACAAATTATGTACATGTTAACGAAATTATAAAATAAAATTATACATTGGCGCGTATGTAGGTAGGTGTAAAACGTATAAAAATGCTTCTATTTGGAATATATTTGAATGTATTGCAAAAAGAGGTTTTATTAGGTCATTAAAAGTGAGGCGCTCGGTCAAATCATTGCCATTTTTAGTTTTTCAGTAGTATGAAGTTAAAAATTATGACATACTAAATTAAAATTTGTTCAAATTTCGGAAAAACTGAGCGGTCAGTTCGAGACATCATATTTTTTAGTTAGTTTTTACCTTATTACGTTGGCTACTTACAATTAGCTTTTTGGAATGCAGAAGAAAAGCCCCCTAGAAATGAGCCTGGAAAATTCGTCTCGAAAAAAAGGCTCCAGGAAAAAATGCTCCATCAGAAACAAATCCTGGAAAATTATTTCAGGAAAGAATAAATCAAGTCAATAATCCTACAAACTTTTCAGATCTAACCATTAAAACTCATCACCACATAGATGTATTTTCTATCTTATTGATACCATTATTCATATTTGTCACGCAAACACAAATTATCGTTCTTTTAATTAAGTCTTCATAATGTGCTAAATGTACGTTTGTTTCAAGAAGATTACAACAGGAAATTGGGTAATATTTCTTTATCCTTTTTATCGTTTCGAACCAATAACGCCTTGGCTAAAATAAAGTTACTAAAAGAGAAAACAAATCGACTACATACAAACATAATTTTGGTACCTACATGCAACTAATCTTTTAATTAATTTAAGTAATGTTAACTCTAAATTTAAAAATTTGGTATGAAGTTATAAGGTTTCGTTTAAAATAATTTTTCTGAGATTTGCTATCGAGTGGTTTTTTTTGGCTGGATTTTTTTCTGTAAACCTTTTTGAACACTCGGTACAATTAACCAAAATACATTATTTATTACCGAATTTTTCTTACATGGAAAGAGTAGTAGAAAATTCAATAATAGGTTTTATCAAATATTATTATGATTAAAAAAAAAAACACCCTATTCGTTACCAAATTTTATATCTTAAAAGGGTGAAGTAATAAAGTATGCATAATATTTGTTTGAATCAAGATTAAGGATTGATGAAGTATAGTGCGTGTCTTGGGGATGAAATATTAATATGAAGTTGATTCTTATTGATATATATATGATATTGGAATATTCATCAGTAATTTCATTCATAACGATATGATGTGTGAAATACGATATGTACCGCCTAAAGCCTTTGTATAGGATATATCCTAACGGATAATTAAATTATTTTTTTTGTATACCACCTGTATGCGAGATTGCAACCCTTGGGTACAACAGATGGACTGTTAGGGTGAATTAATACCTACTTCGGAAATACCCAAGCGCGAAGCATATTCTATAAAACTGTTTATTGTCAGTAATCAAACAAGAAATCATAAAATTCTTCGAAGGGATTTTGACGAGATAAACAACTCGGAAACTACCCTAATAAAGCAATAAAACACAAAGGTCTACTAAAGTGCCGTTAGGTACCACGCGAATTTGAGTTATTTTTTCAGGTAAAGGAATTTGGTCTATAATTTTTAGATACAGAGTGATTTTTATTTTTGGCATTATTTTAAGAGAAATATAAATTATAAATTCGAAAGAAACTATTTTATGGGGTCCCTCTATTAAAGACGAAGGAGAAAATTGGCACAAGATAACTGAAATATTAAATCTCAAGAGACTACTAAATTAGGTGAATTTTTTGTTATGAACTGTATAAGAAACCCCTGTTAAATATAGAAATTTTTTCGAGAATACGTATTAACCAATAAAACTAATTAAAAAAATTATTTGCACTAATTATCTAGCCACAAGGAATATTAATGTGAAAATTTATTTTCAATTTTCCGTCCACTACAACCTATCTGACGTTTATGAGGGAAAATTTTTGTTGCTGTTGTCAAAAAATGAATTTTCACATTAATATTTCATATTAATCACTATTAATAATTAAAAAATGTCATTTAGCAACAAGGAACTTAAATATATATTTTTTCGAAATTGTTGGTCATATTTTTATCTTACTAATTTAACGTTTGAAAAATCGTTAAAAATTTATACTTTATAAACACATAAAATTGTTGTTAGTAAATCGATTTCGCAGAACGCATATCGGCCAATCAAAAACAGCCCGCGAATAACCGAATTTTAATTATCGTTTCTAATCCTGACGAAAGTTAATAAATAAACAATAATAAAGATTGTAATAGCACAGCTTAGCTACTCCCTGGTCCCCCCCCCTGACAGGAAAATTACGAAGAATCTGAACCCTGGTGCAGTCATGTAAACTTTGAATGGCCTCCTGTTTAAAAGCAAATATTTAATTTGTTTTGACTAGATATAAAATTCTTGTATATTGATGAAAGATATTTATTGAAAGCTCATACAGGAGAAATGTTCATATTTATTATTTTGCTTGTTACTTTAACGTTTAACACAATAATCCAATTAGTAAATTGTTTTTCGAGACAACGCAACGGTTATGTATTTTAAAATCAAATGCAACAGCAATAAACAGTTTCATATAGGTACATACAAGGTCTGTTCAAAAAGTATCGCGAAATTTGTGTTTTTCGAAAATTCATAAATAATTGTTTTGTCCCCTGCAAAGTTCCCACCAGATATTACAGGCTTGAGCCAACGATTTATTTAATCCTCCAAGCATTAAAAAATTATTTTTTGTGATCTTGTTCAGCTCCTCCTTCGATGCCGTCTTTATCTCCTCAATTGTAGCATACCGTTGTCTTTTTAGGGGCCTCTTCAGTTTGGAGAACGAGAAAATGTCATAGGGGGGTCAAATTCGGGGCTGCGGCATTATTAGTGTGTCATGGTGCAAAAGTCAATTTTTTTTCTTCCACAAATCCGGGCCTTTCTGACGGATTGCTTCGCGCAAATTGCGTATAACTTGCAGGTAATTTTCCTTATTGACCGTTCTACCCCGTGGCAAGAACTCATGATGCACCACGTCCCTGCAATCGAAGAAAACTGTAAGCAAAACCTTCACATTCGACCTAACTTGACGCGCTTTTTTCGGTCTTGGCTCGTGCGGCAGCTTCCATTGGGATGATTGAGCTTTGGTTTCCACGTCCTAACCATAAACCCATGGTTCGTCACCAGTTATGACCCTCTAGAACAAATTTGGGTCGTCGCGAACAGAGTCCAACAGCTCCTTAGCAATGTTAATGTGATGCTGTATTTGGTCGAAATTGAGCAATTTTGGTACGAATTTCGCGGCGACTCGTCTCATGCCCAAATCATTGGTAAAAGTCGAATGGCAGGAGCCAATCGATATGCTCAGGTTCTCAGCAACTTCTCCAACGGTGATTCGAAGATTGGTCAATACTATTTCTTCACTTCATCAATGTTTTCGTCTGTTGTTGACGTGTCGGGCTTCCGGCACCCCCTTCCTCGTTCACATCTATCTTCTCAGCCCTCTAAGAACATTTTTGTACCATCGATAAACGTTGTTTCGGCCCAATCTAGCTTCACCATATGTCACAGTCAACATTCGGAATGGGTCCGCGCACTTAATTTTGTTTTTCACACAAAATTTGATACAGATTCTTTGATCCGTGTTTTGGAATAGGCAAAAATCGAAGAAGAGCCAAAACACGTGCAAGCAAAGCAGCTGTCAAAAATTAACTGAACATTCAACGTGGCCGAACTTGTCAGGATAAGTGAGACACATGAGTACGAACATAACGCTGCAAGAAAATCGAAAATCGAATATACGTAACCCACGGAAATTGAAAATTCGCGTTACTTTTTGAGCAGACCCCGTATGAGCAGTTAAAGCTCGATTCATACGATAGATCCGGTCACGGTTTGGCCACGGACTCATCACAGTCAAGTAAAGTATACCTAACATACATTTTATTTGGCACTATTCACATTATAAGGCACAATGGGGACAGTCTCCCTGTGTTTCTTTCACAATATTTTGATCTAATGTGAATCATTCTTTAGCAGATGGGTTACGGGAAGAACGGTGATTTTTACGGAACGTTCCAATCGTTTTGGGAATACTGTCAAATAATCGTATCATATCTAATTCATTGTGTTGCTCTCTTTATTATGTTATTAAGTGGAATAATATATTAGGAGATAATTTCTGTCAACGCTATATATTCCTGGAAATTATGTATTCATTAATAAAATTTTGTGTTATTCCTCACGTATGCCCAGTATGTTAATACTTTTAAGTTATTTTACGCTTTTATAATGTCTAATATTACTACAGTTAATAGTACAACAATTGCAGGTTCGCATATTAAGAACATATATTAGAAGCGAACAAAATAATTCGAAGTGGTCTGTATTCTGTCGAAACTGCCAGACGCGGATCGCGATTTCGGTCTTTTTGGATCTCATCAGCGCGTCGCAGGCAGCTCCGACAGAACACAGACCAACCTTTACCTGCTGTCTTAACAGCGCGTTTTCGAAAATACCACAAATGGCGGTACGATGCTACATTTGAGGATTTCGTATGCTCCATTAGAAGCCTTCGAAATGTGGTGTAATAGGCGAATGATAAGGATAACGTGAGTACAAAAGGTTACAAATGAAGAGGTAGAGAGAAAGAATAGGAGAACAGAGGGTTCTATGGAAGTCAATAAGAAGTAGGCGAGATAGGTTGGTAGGACACCTTCTCAGGCATGGAGGTCTAGTCAGAGACATATTAGAGGCAGAAACAGGAGTTAGGAGGGGTAGAGGTAGACTTAGGTTTGATTACTGTTCGCAAATTGTTAAGGATGTGGGTTGTTCTAGTTTTAGGGAAATGCGAAGTTTAGCTCAGGATAGGAAAGAGTGGAGGTGCGTGTCCAACCAGTCTTAGGACTGACGACCTTATGATGATGATGATTACAGAATGAATGAACTTCTGCTTTCCCGCTTCAACCGAAGGAGGTGTACATATCACATATGTATACATGAAACGTAAACATACAAGTAACTAATTGTAACAATAACACAGATTACCAATATCAAATACATACAGGTCACATAACGACGTCGTAAAATTCAAAGCGTGACAACTAATTTCTAATAGTTAGTACTTCGAAAATTAGGCATCTGTATGGTTATTGCTCACATTGCTTCATAGTATGAGATTTCCAGTAAGACAATATTAAATTGTCTGATTTTTTTATTATTTTTCATCAAAAGACATCTACCATAACATTTTAAACTAATCATTATGTATTCGGTACATAACGAGATGGATTCCATAATCGTAGGCAGAGTTCTCTGCTGGAGTTCACATCTTTGAGTACATTTAGTTATTTTTTTGTATGTACTCCTGTTAGGAATCCATATAGCAAACTAAATAAAGTAAATCTTACAAGTGTTATTATTTTGGTTACTTTTTCCACCCTGACGTATAAATACACACGGGTGTCGTACAATAAATGTTCTATGTGGTTTAAAAAATTAAAAAAATTTGGAATATAAAACCAGTCAGATAAAGTGTAGTGTTGTATTGTCATCAAAAATTGCACAATGTATTAGTGTTTTATATTTGTGAGTATGTATTTTGATTTTATTAATATTAAGTTATTATTTGCATATTCGTTTGTTTTTTTTGTATACGGGAAAGTTTTATTTTGGCTGTCAATTAATACTTAAAAATCAAATTAAAATACATTGCAAACCTACCAATTTTAATAATATTAAAAAAAGATGGAAAATGACTCAGTGATTGGTTAATTAAAAGTTAACGATATGATGCGTTTTCCGGCATTTTCATGGAGGTTAGGAATTTTTTGATAATTAATAATTCAAATATTTGTTTATAGGCGGTAATTTAATTTAATATTTCAATATCCCAATCCAAACATTCGATCAAATATTTTGTTAGGGTCCACCCTGTATATTATGCCGAATCAACCCCGTATACTATATTAACTTTGAGCATAACCATTAAGGGTTAACTGTAACACACATTTTCCCAGTAAATATTTAAAAATAAGCCGGAACATAACATAACAGATGTCCCATTTTATAGGGAATTATTAAGTTATGAAATGTCTTTCTTGACCAATACTTCATTTTGGTCAGCTTTCTAAAATACCAAGCATACGAAATATTCTACAAAACTATTAGTATTTGTCAGTTTTAGTATCAAAATGATTTATTAGTGTATATAACTAGAATTAATTAACGTAAAAACCATAAATTTGTCTAGGTGTATAAAAACCCATTTTCTTGAGTGTTAGAAACAGATTCAACAAGACTCTTGTCATGTAAAGATTCGCCTTATAATTTCTGAAACCCAATATACTTCATATACGCAAAAGTTTTGTGAGTTTTACTATTTTATTTCCAACTGGATTTCAACTAGCAATTGACACAGTCCCTAAGGTTATTATTTTTGATATAAATGTAGGTACCAAATAATTTGAAAAAATTAACGATGTGGGATGTTCTAGTTTTAGGGAAATGCGAAGATTAGTTCAGGATAAGAAAAAGTGGAGATGCGTGTCCAAGTAGTCTTATGTAGGACCGACAACCTTATGATGATGGCCTGACTCAGCGTCATTTTTTTAGACAAATGTAATATATCATGTCATTTTAATAAAAAGCATTCTGACAAACGTAATATTTCATAGAGATAAAGAAATGTAAAACCTGAGCTCTTAACCTCTCCAGGTCAATTTAGGCCATAAGAAATACGCATTTAAGCTCTGTCAATTTGCAAACCAAATCATTCAGTTATATTTTCATCTACCTTGTAGCCTCCTAGCCATGGTTTGTCTCCCTCTCTCAGGAAACAAGTTGATAAAGCATTAGTTAGGAAAGAAATCACAAAATAGCTCAAACTCCAGACAGGATTTCGTTGACCAGATGAATGTAATAAAAAATAGAAAGTTAAGCTTACTTAACAGAAAAAATATGATGCATTGGCCTTCAGTCCCTTCGCTACGTTTGGAACTGCAGGTAGTCGAAGACTTTTGAGATTAGTGACAAATTCGACAGAAAGAGCATGCAGTAAATTGACCATTTTATTTATGAGTTTATGATTACAAGTCTAGGTACAAATTCTATGAACCGAAAATGACTCGAATCTATGAATTTGATTAGGGATCGAGGGGCAGGTAGCGTGATTTGTACTGATGAAACAGAGATTGTTGTAATCCCTATGACGATTACAGAATTTTGAAATTAGTCAAAAACAAATTGCTTTAGTCGTTCGACAGGGGTTTTAAGAGGGACAACTGCACCCATTACCAAAGCATGGCATTGAAATATTTTTCAGTACCTAGTAAAGTTGCCTTCTTCAGGGACTAAAGGTAAGGTGGTAAACATTATAAATATTAACGTATGTTATGTTTTGTTGAGCATATTAGTATGAAAAAACAAAGAATTAAATTAGACTAAATAGTAGTGAATTAGGAATAGGACCCTTGTCCATATCAAGAGACCTTAATAGGCTTTTATAAATAAATAAACACTTTCAAAACAGGTAAATTTAGCATAAGTCAAATGTTCTTTGAATCTAACATGCGCAGAGCGTCAAGCTTGTCCAATATATTTCTTACTATAATCTTTACAATTAATTTCATTTCATTCTACGGAATTTTACTTTGGTTCTGAAGGTGATATACCACTCTGCAAATAATAAATAGTGCTTTGGTGTTGAGGTTTGAGTGTTTCAGTGTTCAAGGGTTCACGACACTATAAAAATAAACCTTTTAGTAAATCAGCATTCTAGTGTAAAAGAGTAACAGTTGAAGTAAGACTGACTGCAAGAAACTGTCCAAATAAAACTAGAGTTTCACTCATTAATGTTTCGAGTCATTTAATAGCATTTAACTTCTCTTTAGTGTATTTCACAAAAGTTTTCATATTTGGCCACCTAAATATAATCAACTGATTCAGTACATTTTCGATATTTTCGTTTTAAATTCAAATCCTTTCTAAATATAATAATTGTTGAAAGTATTACGTACTTTATAGTAATCGGACGTGTTAAGTAATTGGATCATTAATGAGAAATGTTCGATTTACCATTAGTTTGGAATGTATCCCTGAAGTTAATGACACTTTCCAAAAATTCGTAATAAAGAGTACCAAATATAAACAGGACAATATAAAGTTCATTAGTATGTACAGTTTTGAGTTCGAAAGAATAACGAAGTAAAGTAACCCTTGTGTTTTACTTATTAAGTAAGTAGGTACGTGGTGCGTCTACGTAGTTTGTTATTTGATATGCATCATCATCACTTCTTCTCTGCCAAGTAAGTAGGTAGTTACCAAGACATTATTTAAACAAATTTTAATTTTAACAATATTTAGTAAGTTATTATCAATAGAAATAAGAAACATTAACGTGGAGGTGTACGGATTTTATTTTGTTGAGTTCGTGTATGGCAAATTTCTAGAAAGAAGTTATTAAATCGGGATGGTCTACATTTACCATCCCTGAGTGCTACCCTCTCCCCAGAGTGGGCGTCTTCTTCCTACTGATTAATGCACAACTCCTAATTAGTTCATTCCTCTAAAAAGGGAGAGTACTTTTGTATTACAAACATTTAGAGCTACTCATTATACGCATTTCTAACTTAAAAACACTGAAAGCTGGCATTAAAACAAAGATTAAAGATTTTCTACGACGAATAAGAACCTAGTTCCGATAATTTTTTTAGTTCCGCTTTAATTACAACTATTACGAAATGAATACGGTGACATTTGAGAGTGAGGCCTAAAAGAAAAGGCCTGAAAAGAGGTTCTACCTTTTTTTTTTTTAATCTGGAGAAATAATCATTTAACGCCAAAAGATAAACAAATTAACATACATTATATCAGCAAGAAATTTGACTGATCGAGATCTACAAAGTTTTATTCGACTAAGAATTGAGATGATCTCACATCAGTGTCTTAAAGATATGAAGAAATTATTTTTGCAACAAACATTGCAATTATAAAAAAATATTTGCAACCGTTTTTCGTCATTATTGAAACAACTGTTCAACGAAATTGAACATTTACGGTTGAAATTAGACGATTTTGGATTGTCTACAACTGTTATATTGAATTTTCGTCAATACAATCATTATGTTAGACTATAGAAAGGAAATACTTGAAAAAAAAAAAATGAATATTTTGTAACATTGAAGTGTTTTAAAAAAATAAAACAAAAGTTGCATTAATGCAGGTATGATATCTCTTTTCATAGTCCATCGTGTTCCAGAAATTACCCGATATTTCCCCAGAATTGACCTTTTTGACTCATCACTTAACGAGTCTGGTGATATACAGGGTGTTTCTGAAATAAGTAGCAAGCTTGCAGGAGGTGACAGGGCAAATTAAGTAAATGTTTGGTATGGACTCAAGAAAGTACGACATCGCAACGCCGCATTTAATCAACTTCTACTTAGCAGCATCCGTGTTGTATATTTTTTTAATTTATGCTCATGTATAGTTTGGCGTTTGTCAGATTAGATTAAGCGTGATTGGTGATGTTTATGTTTATAGCCAAATGAGAGTAGTTATTTATTCTATAGGTTCGTATTACGTACGTATGTGGCAGTCGAAGTCATTAGAAGTAGGTCAATGTGTCAATGTCATAGGTCAGTGCAAAATAGTAACAAAATGTTATTTAATTAATTGTTATCGCAATGGGCGTCTAAAGATTATTATTATGTGTAGTGGCTTAGTAGCAAGCTGTTGGTATTTACTTTACACAACACAACCGTCACTGTCTACATTTTCTATCGATGTAACTCCTTAGCTGTTAGCGCAATTTGTCCGTCCTTTGTCAAATCACGCCTAGGGCCGACTTCGAATTCCAACTTCGTCTGTTTTCTTTTACGATTTTATTTGTCCCTTTACACCCTGTATATCACCCAACTGACAATACAATAACATAACAATTTAATTAATTTATGAAAACTTCCATTTTACATTTGATTCTCTACATAGGTACGAAAACCTTTAGGCAACGAAAAAAAAAACGGTCCCTTAAGTTTCACAATGGAGTATTTACAGGTGCTACGAAAGTTAATAGTTAGTAGTAAGCATTTACACACTTTTTTTTAAGTCTTAATGACGCTGCAAATTTAAACAGATCAAATTACTAATTAAACTGCTGATGACGTTGAAACACAACAAGAGAGTTACTTTTGCTGTTATTAAAAGGCCTCTTTTTATGACATTCTTTCATAGCAGTATAAAGTTGAATTGTATTACTAGTGGTTTCAGTTGAAAAAATATTACAATGGTAAGTCTATACTTATCACCAGTAGTAGGTAATTTATAGGAAAGGTATCATATTAATTAATTTTAAAAACTATCAGGGAAAAGGTGTGTGTGTTGTTAAATATTGCATGATAGGGGTCTAGAACTATAACAAATTCGTTTACAACAGTTTACCAACACGTAAGTGCAGGAAACGATTTTAAAACTTTTTTGTGATCCTAAATAATATTATAAATGGGAATGTCAGTTTGTTACCATTTCACGACTTAACCACTTAACCGATTGTCATGAAATTTTGTACACATATTGTCAGGGGTACGGAAAAGGACATACGATACTTTTTATCTAGAAAAACTGTACTGTTCCCGAGGGATAGAAAAATTAGTTTTATGTGGTCGCTGATGATTTTTGACACATATTTAGGACATAAACACGGGCGAAGCCGCGAGTAAAACCGAGGTGATGCAGTATCATATGAATGGTGTGTTAAATACCTAAATTTTTTAAAAAATGACGCATTGGTAATTGGTTGTGAAATAATAATAATATGTGAATGTAAAAATTAATGAACATTTACTGAGTTTAGTGAAAAATCATTGTTTACGTAACCAAAGAAATCAAACGATTTATGCAACGTGACATGAACTGATGTGTAGAAAATGCAATTTTTAAAATAATAATACATACATACTTCATGTATTTGATGTTTTGTTAGTGTAAAAGATAGCCGAGTACTTATTATTTTTTTTATAATGAAGAGAAAAATAATAGAAAAAAATAGTTGAAATATATATTAGAAAATTGGTTAAAAATGAGTTGAAATTACAAATTACTTCCTTCAATATTTTCGTTAGAAGCATGTCATCTTACAACACCCTGCCGTGTAATTATATCACAAAAATTAAGACTGGCCTGTTTCACAATAAAATGCAAAATTTTACGCATCCCAATTAAAACAATTGTTAAAAAGGAGCAGAAAATAATAATTACTTCCTTTGATGTCGAAAAAACACATTTTCGTAGAAACACATGTCATCTTACGACACGCTTCCGATCATTTAATGATACAAATTAAAATTGATTTGAACCGCAGGAACGAGGAATATTTTGGGCGTCCTAATTTGAAAATTAGTTTAAAAGAAGTAGAAATACTTGTCTTACGACACCCTCATATGATACCAATTAAAATTGATTTGAACCACGGGAACAACCAATATTTTGGGGGTCCTAATTTGGAAATTAGTTTAAAAGAAGCTAAAACTATGAATTACTTCCTTCGATTTCAGAAAAACATATTTTTATTAGAACGCATGTCATCTTACAACACTATTTTATGTCATACAAATTAAAATTGGTTAAGCCACCAAATTTGAGTCCAAATTTGAAAATTGATTAGAAAGGAGCTCAAATTATGAATTACTTCGCAGAAACACTTTTTCTTTGAAACACATGTCATCTTACGACATCCTGCCGCGCATTTATATCATACAAATTAAAATTGATTTGAACCACGGGAACGAGCAATGTTTTGGGGGTTCTAATTTGGAAATTAGTTTAAAAGAAGCTAAAACTAAGAATTACTTCCTTCGATTTCAGAAAAACATATTTTTATTAGAACGCAAGTCATCTTACGACACTCTTTTATGTCATACAAATTAAAATAGGTTGAGGCACAGTAATTAGCGAAATTTTGCGCGTCCAAATTTGAAAATTGGTTAAAAAGGAGCTAAAATTATGAACTTTTCCTTCGATTTCACAAGAACACGTTTTCATAGAAACCCTTGTCATCTTACGACACCCTGCCGCGCATTTATATCATACAAATTAAAATTGATTTGAACCACGGGAACGAGCAATATTTTGGGGAGTCCTAATTTGAAATTTAGTTTAGAAGAAGCTGAAATTATGAATTACTACCTTCCATTTCAAAAAAACATATTTTTATTAGAACGCATGTCATCTTACGACACTCTTTTATGTCATACAAATTAAAATTGGTTGAGGCACTGTAATGAACGAAATTTTGGGCGTCCAAATTTGAAAATTGGTTAAAAAGGAGCTAAAATTATGAACTATTTGCTTCGATTTCGCAAGAACCCGTTTTCATAGAAACACTTGTCATCTTACGACACCCTGCCGCGCATTTATGTCATACAAATTAAAATTGATTTGAACCACAGGATCGAGCAATATTTTGGGTGTCCTAAAAAAATCCTAAACAAAAAAAGCCTAAGCTGACCAGAGGAAATAGGGAAGGGGGAACTCCTCGATCTCAGGTCTTGTAGGAAGCCCCGAAAATTGGTAATTTTGAAAAGATTAAATTTTTACGTTTGAAACATAAGAAAGTAGTACCTATTCTGGAAGATAACTATTTTCGTGTCAAATATAGTTTGGTCCCTTAAGTTGCAGTTCCTCAACGACTCTAGGACTTATAACTTCCTGAAGTCATCCTTGAAATCGATTAAAATAATACCTATAAAAATAATTCTTAACGTGTATGACATCATTAAGATCTTTTTCCGCTAATGACAATACAAATTAAGTAGTACATAATTAAAATGATACTGTTTGTATCTACTAACGTTAATTAAATATAACTTTCAAAAACAGAAAACTTTTTTAGTTATACAATAATATTCTATGGTACTCTTTTTCGCATTCTATTGTTCACTCACACCATTTTAATATGGGTTTTGGCAGTAGTAATATATTAAGCAAATTCAGTAGGCAAGAGGACCACGAGGCGTAAGGTTGCAACGTTATAAAAATACGTATCATTTCGAATGTGTTTCTGAAAATTGGCTTAAAAAATAAAAAAGCAAAAATGGAAGATCCAACATCTACGCCTTTTCAAACCGAATACCTATCTTGTCTGCACAATATTCAGCAGGTTGTTCTAAATGTTACTAGAATGCAAAAGCATGTAAGTGTTTTTAACGTTCTACATTATTGATTGCCTACGCCATCTTGGCGTTTAGGTAATTCGAATTTTTTACACCCAATTCATGGTATTTAATTATATTATTTATTGACTATTAGTTATATTATAAGATATAGGTTAATTAAACTTATATACATAGATTTTAAGTTGTAAATGAACTTTGTTTAGTGTGGAAATGTAGCAAAGAAAAAAAAACATAATGGCGTCCATAAGCATTTAGTTTGTTTCAAGTCAAAACTGGTTTAAACTGATTTAAGCCAATTTAATCCTAATCCTGTTCTAACTTGTTTTTTAAAAATTTGGATTATGTAAAAGTATGTTACGAAATAACCGATATATTAAATAAAAAATTGTGGCACACCAAAATTAATTAAAAATGTGCATTCACATTATTATGTACCTAGTTACGTATATGATATGAGAATATTTCTAAATTTTTCGTATTGACAAGGTAGCCTATTAAAATACTATTTTATTAGACACATGCAAATGTGTAAGCGCATAATTAACTGAAATAATTTAGAACTAAAAAAACGACTCAATTAGTTAACGCGGATGCTTATTTAGGTACTTCAGCAAGTTGTTACGACGCCATGTTTGTATTATACAAAACAATCAAAAATTAATAAACACGGTCTACAAATGTCATTTTATACTCTTTTTGAAACAAAAAAAAATATCTAGCCATGATAAAAAATTTGACTGCCCTTAACAACGTTGGTTACTACGCACTCATACTTTTTCAATAATATATTTAATTAAGTTGTGAATGAGGTACTTAGTGAATAATTGCAAAAAACATAGATTACTTTTTTTACCAGTAATTTCGTAACACTGGTTATAGTTTAAATAAGTGGCAAAAAGTAAATGAGTTTTATGAAGAGAAGAATAAGTGAAAAATATAGTTATACTACATCAAAAATGGGATCAATGTTTTCAAGGAATTCGAATTCAAAACCGGAAGTGGTAAGTGCCCCCTGCTTTTTAAGCAGAACATTTTATTTTATCCTTTTTTCTATTGTAATACATAGGTAAAATTTCAAAAATTCATCCCCTATAAATATATTTTTAAATAAT
>NW_020439033.1:301841-326263 GCF_000699045.2 Agrilus planipennis | reverse complement strand
AAAATTAAGATTAAACCTTAAAATATGCCTACTTAATTATTTTATAAAAAAATACAAAAATAAAATTGAAACTATTTTAAACGGTATAATTATTATTATCAAGGATGGCTTTTTTTTCACTTTTTTTATCTAATTCACATACTGTTTATAACGGCTCCGTCTATAATGTCGTTTCTCATATAAGAGCATGTTTTGGCAGGTAATAGTCATTTTACACTTAATAAATTTGTTGTGTGTTTTATTTATTCAATTCCTACATAATTAAATATATATGTTTCACCGAACTTTTAATTACTAATATAACAAAGATAATATAAGTTGTATGTCCTATTTTGTAAGGGGATTTCCCAAATAGTAAGTTAATTGCTTTTAAAGGTACTTACAATTCTGAAAAGGTAATTATGGAAAACCTACCCCCATGTTACTAAATGTGTTCCTGATACCTGCTGCTGTTAAGTAGGTTAATATTTTAAAATAGGAAATTTGGGTAGGTTTTGAAAATTTCTCGAAATCCTTTCGATTATGTAAGATATTCATGATCGCAAATTGTACCTACTTATGTACATGTAAAGGTTTCAAACACCAAACAGTCTCTTTTTTATGTGTTTGCCGACATAATAAACAACTTCAAAATAAGAAAAGAGGCAAACGAAGTAAGTTTAAACTAATTTATTCGTCCCTTTGGTGTAGTGATGGTTGTACAAAAACAATGTTAAAAACTAGAAGTTCCAATTAAGCAAAAGTTTAAACTGCAACTAACTGATTTCAGTATTTTTGAAACATACAACTGGTTTTTACCCTCAAGATGCTTTTAGACATTTTATATATACGATTTTCGTTGAGGCATGGGACAAAAAGGTAAATATGTAAAACTGCAATAAATCTGTCAATAATGAATTTGGAAACTGAAGTGGATATGTAAAAGAATCTAGGGGTTTCTCACAAACGATAAACAAGGGGTTTTAAGTGTACGGGTGACGGTAACAAAGATATTATGAGGAAAGGGACGATTTTAAACTAGACTAGGCTACAAATTAATGACACAAAAAAAAAAATGGAAAACGAAATGAATACAAGTTACAAGAAATATGATATAAGGTTAAGATTAGTGTTATTTGAAAGAAGTTATTGAAAGGTGCATTTTTGACATTTGATAATTAAGTTTGGTATTAAATAATATGGATCAGTGATAAAATGTGAGGGGTATCCAACATTAGAATAAAGAATATAAAACTACAAGTATTTATTTGATGAGGTTATGTTTTACAGTCTCCCCTTTGGCTCGGGTGGTCTGGGAGGAGATATTCCACTATCTGATCTCTTAAATTGGGAAAAATCGTACATTTGGTGTAGGAGTATGGTACCTGGAAGGAAGTAATTCTAGTAATTCTCCGAAACAGTCTTCGTTCTTCTCGAGAATTTTCAGAACTCCTATTGTTATGCGGTAAATATGTGCCACTCAGGATATAATTTATTATCCTACGCGTCCATAGTACAAAAGTACCTTTGATGTTTTTGTCCGATTTCAAAATCTATAACCGATTAATAACTGCTTATTAATAATTAAGATATTGATGCGATTCATCTGGATAATACAGAGAAGCATTCATAACAATGAATTAGTGCTTAGAATAAAACATTAATGCATACAAAACAATTGGAAATGCATTCACTGTTGTGAATACATGCCATTGTTATGGCAGACGTAATCTTTTGTGAATATTAGATACATTGAGCACCACGGATCAGTGTGACTAAAAATACATTGACAATCGACAATGATCACCCTTTTCCAAATTTTCCTCTAAACTCGTCATAAATTATGTAACCGAAAATATCGCGAAGTCGAAGATGAAAACTACGCTGAGGATTATAGAAAGCTTTCCTAATAAAACGTAAATGTAATTTCTTAGGCGGGAGGGAGTGGGGTGCGCTTTCGTCCTTGAAATAAGGGATAAATGTCGCGAAAATGAAGAGGGAAATTACGCGAAAATGATAAAATGCTTTCCTAATAAGGAGCAAATCCGATATCCTACTCGGGAGAGGAAGTTGCGCTTTCATCCCTGAAATCAGGAGAGAATATCGCGAAGGCGAAGGTGGAAACTACGCGGAGGATGGTAAATTGCTTTTCTAATAAGGAGTGTAAGTGTAATTTCTTAGCCGGGGAGTGTTGCGCTTTTGCACCTAAAATCTGTTAAAATTATTTCGAAGGCGAAAGTGAAAACTACGCTGAGAATGGTACTAAACTTTCGTAATAACGAGTAAATGTAATATCAAAGCCGGAAGGGAGTGTTGCGGTTTCGTTCCTAAAAATCTGTTAAGAATATCGCGAACGCGAAGGTGAAAACTACGCTGAAGATAGTACAAAGCTTTCCTAATAAGGAGTAAATTTGTAATATTATAGCCGGGAGGGGTGTTGCGCTTTCGTTCCTAAAATTTGTTAAAAATATCGCGAACGCGAAGGTGAAAACTACGCTCAAGATAGTACAATGCTTTCCTAATAAGGAGTAAATATGTAATATCATAGCCGGGTAGAGTGTTGCGCTTTCCTTTTTAAAATTTGTTAAAAATATCGCGGAGGCGAAGGTGAAAACTACGCTGAGGATGATAAAATGCTTTCCTGATAAAAAGTAAATACAATTTCCTACCCGGGACGGAGTGTTACGCTTTCGCTCCTGAAATTAGGTAAAAATAAGTCGGATGTGGAAACTACGCGGAGGATGGCAAATTGCTTTTCTAATATGGAGTAAATATAATATCATAGCCGAGATGATGGGTCGCGTTTTCGTCCCTAAAATCTGTTAAAAATATTGCGAACGCGAAGGTGAAAACTACGCTAAGGATGGTACAAAGCTTTTCTAATAAGGAGTAAATGTAATATGACAGCCGGGAGGGAGTATTGCGCTTTCGTCTCTAAAATCTGTTAAAATTATATCGAAAACTACGCTGAGGATAGTACATAGCTTTCCTAATAAGGAGTAAATGTAATATCATAGACGGAGGGAGTTTTGCGCTTTCGTCCCTACAATTTGTTAAAAATATAGCGAAGGCCAGGGTGCAAAGTACGCTGAGGACGAAACAAAGCATTCTCAATGAGAAATAAATGTAATTTCTTACCAGGGACGCAGTGCTACGCTTTCGCTCTTAAAATTATGTAAAAATATAGCATAGTCGAATGTGGAAACTACGCGGAGGATGGTGAATTGCTTTTCTAATAAGGAGTAAATGTAATTTCTTAGCTGAGGGAGTGTTGCGCTTTCGTACCTAAAATATGTAAAAATATCGCGAAGACGAAAGTGAAAACTACGCTGAGGATGGTACAAAGCTTTCCTAATAAGAAACGAAAGTAATATCATAGGCGGGAGGGAGTGTTGCGCTTTTGTCCTTGTAATCAGGGGAAAACATCACGAAGGCGACCGTGGAAACTACGCGGAGGAAGGTAATATGCTTTCTTAATAAGAAGTTAATGCAATTTCTTAACTGGGAGGGAATGTTTCGCCTTTGCTCCTGAAATCAGGGGAAAGTATCACGAAGGCGAAGGTGGAAACTACGCGGAGGACGGTAAAATACTTTCCTGATAAGGAGTAAATGAAATTTGGTACTCGGGAGCCAATGTTGCTCTTTCTGTTGCTCTGAAATCAGGCAAAAATATCGCGGAGTCGAAGGTGGAAACTACGCGGAGGATGGTAAAATGCTTTCCAAATAACGAGTAAATGCAGTTTCTTACCTGGGTGGGAGCGTTGCGCCTTTGTCCGACTGATCGTGAATGGTTCACTGGATAAAATGCCCGCGTCAAATGCGGACGGCGATGAGGCGACCTAGGTTCTGTTCATGACCGAAGCAGTAACTTTTTCTCTTAATTTATATCTGCTTTGTAAACCGCCTACCTCGGATTGGCTTGGAATTACAACTCTCGCGATTGTCCTTCGCTAGTAACCCGGACTGAATATATGTATTATCCATACGAACAATAAATAGCCAAGCGATACGCAAATGTTCGGTTAGGATCGGCTTACAACTTTGCTTACATGTAAACATAAGATGCAGAATGACATTCGGCGTCTGCAGTTTATACTTAGATATATAGGTGTTGGGTAATAGTTGTATGGGCCATGTTACGTTTTATTACACCCATAACGATTTTGTCTAGTCTGAGCTGTGAGAAATAGGATGACCTTGAATTTTAGTACAACCACAATTTAAAAAATAATATACAAACTGTTGAGTTACCAGCAGGAACCAGGTCTGCCCTTTGTACAAGCTTTCAATTTTTGTATTAATCTCATGCGTCTGCACAATATACACCCGGGGAACCCCCAAATGCTCAACTATTACGTTTTTAGTTATATATGGAGAAACAATTCATTGTAGCACGGTCAACATGACCAAAAGTATACGTATGTTTTGGGCATCTTCATTTTTAATCAAAAATATTTTAAGTTAGATAATATTTATAAAAATCATACGTGATTCATCATGCTCTCCTGTCACAAGGGTAACTCGAGTTCGATAACCGGCTATTGCAATACTTTTTTTTCATATTTAGGTAAGGATTAATCTGTTTGTTTATAATTTGCTTTGAATTTCAAATAACTTTCTTTTGAATATTCAAATTTTTGCTATGACAAGACAAAGTGTAGCTACATATTTTAGAGTATTATGTTGAATTGTTCGGATATAGCGACATACGGTTATAACGACCAAGAGTGTCTTTATAATTGGTATTTATAGACACACTTTTTTGTTTTATTCTTTAAATGTCCCCGAAGTACTTAAGCAAGGTCTTGAGAATTTAGTGCGTATTTTTTTTATTTAGTAGTGACTTCCAGCCAAGTTACTTAGCGCCATTGGCTGTTTAAGTAAGAGTGGGGAGTAGTATTTAGAGAATCCCGTGTCCTCACCCTCAGTGACTCAGTTTTGTTCCGAATTCCTTGCGATTTGCATACATTTAAATAAAATTGTAAAATGCAGTGTGATGAGTGTGGTCTAGTGGTGAATTAATGAGTTATCGAAGTTGGCGAACAATAGCTAAGGTCTTGGGGCAAGTTTACATATTTGTGTTTCTATATACTAACAGAAGACTATGTGCTGATGACCTCGGATTGTATATATTTACCATACTATTACATAGAGATTGATATAAAGCAAGTCAAACGACTTCAGGTTTAGGTAACCTGGTGAGCATCAGCGTTTCAGTCGACCTTAGTCGTCGAGAGAGTGCTTTGTGAACAGTTTTCAAGTATTATATTGGCGGGAAACAAAATAATATAATATTAATTTATGAAATGAAAATTAACAGATAGTACTACTGTAAGACATCATGTGCAGTTATGTTTTTGTTAAATTTATTCAGTAGGTACCTGGTACCAAACAAACTGTGATGTATATGCCTGTTTGATTGAAAGAAAAAGTTTTTCTTTAGCACCTCTTTAAAGGTATCTAGATTTAAATAAGTGTAAAAGTAGGTGATGGTTGTTTGTTTTTTAATATCAGCGGTAAATGTGAGCGTATTTTTTTACTAAATTCATTTTAATTGACTGTTGTGGTGATAGGGCGGAATTTGTCAAGTTTATTTTTCGTAATAAATCAAATTTCTATTATTTTACTGATTATTATTCTAAAGGTCACAATAACTAGTGGTGACTCAGAAACGTGAAGACGCCTGCCTATCATGGGTCGCGTGCAGCAGTAATTAAGAAAAGTTGAAGAAAAACACAAAGTGAAAATTAAAAACGATATCAAATAGGAAATTATTAGTATTGATAAAATGTACAACGTATTTATATTAA
Organism: Agrilus planipennis; assembly: GCF_000699045.2. NCBI lineage: Eukaryota > Metazoa > Arthropoda > Insecta > Coleoptera > Buprestidae > Agrilus > Agrilus planipennis. The sequence continues at coordinate 320,474 of NW_020439033.1, read as the reverse complement.
TCAATTAAAAAAAAGGAAAAATAAATTAATGTTCACTAGCATTTTTTTTTTGCGATATTATATCAATCTCTCAGGATGCTGTAGTATTTTATGATCAACTAACATTAATATATTTTTTGTCTAGGATTGTTTTTGTTGTAATTTGAGGCAAATTTACATAAATTGTCTATTTATAGCTTAACTTGATAGTTCACAATGTTTGATTGAATTTGTGTGTTACCAAGATAAGTACAATGTACCACATTATATGCATCGATTACAGTATTTGCATTTGCTAATGTTGATAAATCTCTTATCAATACCGGTTCCTGAACATGATTTAAGAAGCAATAGATAAATAGTATACCTATTTGGAATCTTGCAATTAAGTTACAACTATTAGAAATGAATAAACAAAGACCCCTGTTTTTAATATGTCGGTATTATATTGACACGTATATATTTCAATATATAGGGTGTTCGTTTTTTAATACCAATACGTACTGCCCATCAACTTACCACTTAAATAATTTCATTCAAGTTATTCATTCAGCAATTTTTTAGTATAAAGTGTTAAGTAGGGGATGAAATTGATCATTTAAATTGTATACCGAGTGTTTGGAAACTACGTAACCTATAAATATAGGTACTAGTGATTATTAGAGTACTTTTTAAAGATAAAAATTTAAATAGATTGGCTTTTATAGAAGGAGTCGTTCCCAACAATTTAAATCTGAGTGTTATTATTGTTGACACTTAAGGTGTTTTTTTTTCTTTATTCTAGACGGTGGGCGTGTAAACCGCATTTTAGAATTAATTGGAGTTTTGATTACAGAAGATGATGAAGGTTATCAAAGGCGTAAAGGTAGCCGTTTTTCTGTTAAAATAAATTTTTGATTTGGTACGCAGAGGTTAATAGAATTTATTGTAATAATGGTGAGGGATATAACGCATCTAACTATTATAGATACTATTTTCGTTCAAGAGATTGAAACTAATTCAAAAGGAATGGGGTAGTAACTATATGTGCATCATACATGTCAAAATTGTTGAGAGATTGTTGATTTATCCGGGCCGATCGAAGAATCACTTCGATTATTGTGCATTCTGTACAATGAACATACGTTTTAGATTATTTACACGTAATATCAAAGAGCATGTAAGTTAGAATACGTAACGCATGTCGTTGAACAATTGGTTGAAAGCAATCTCTCGATAATGTTAATGAAAAGTATGAATTTTCTAAGTTTGTTCGTTTAGTTAATTTAATTGTAGGTACTAAGTTGACTTTTAATGTATATAATTCTACCTTTGATTATATTAACTATGTATTATAGCATTGTGCAAATTTTAGTAATCAAAACATCTAATCTGGAAAAGAATCGTAGTGTAAATAAATAATAACAACTTGATTTCCACCATTTTGTTTTAAATATTGGCAATTTTTTATCCCATCGTATTGTTAATAAGGCGTAATGATGCAATAATATCTACAACATCCCTCATACAGTCCTTCAATCTCCCGAAGGGCGGCCAGTTTTGGTCGAGTTGGAGAAAGTTCGAATTAAAGAAAATTTGTACTTTTGTTTCGAATAATATTCTCTGATAACCCTTAGAATTAGGGTTTTAAGGGATATCCGCGCCCCTTTCACTCCGATTATAATTGAATGCGAATGAGATATTTGGCGTAGATAGATAGTGATTTTTTTCGGGTATTGGATAACCGCGTACCCAGCATTAGCAGTTCCGCGCATCCGACAAAATCACTACAATTAATAGTTCATGTCTTCGTTCCGGCAGCGAACATGAAAAACATCTTACATATGTTGCTGGGTCGATCTCTAATCCACTGTATCATTACGTCTTCTGAAAATGACCTGATAGGGTGAAACATTGTCAAGATTTAAAATCAAACAGCTATTACTTAGGTATTTATTATTATTATTACAAACCGTAATAACTACTTATGTAAACCTTATTATTAAAGTTAATAAACATTAAATATTAAAGCTCCAGAAGCAGTCAGTTCAGATCTAGGTTTGTAGGTGCTTTCTCAAAATGGTATTGTAAACTTTGTATTAACAGAATAAAATTATTTTAGTCTATTAATCCTGAAGTTGAGGAATCTAGAAGTGCTTAATTCTTTACGTGTTATCAGTAGCAACATAATTATGTAAATTTTCTATTTTTTGCAGATTCGGACTCCTGTAGATCAGAAAACGTATAATCAACTAGTATCGGAACCCCATGTAGCTCTTACTAGAATTAACGAGATGTTCAGTTATAGTAGGTTGGTAAATTGAAAACTATATTTTTAAAATAAGGTTGCGAATAAGGTATTCTCGATTAGCATTAAGATAAAAACACTTAGCTGGTTTTTCTTTCCAACCACTTTCAATTTAATTACGAAAATCTGCTTTTTATTACAAATTTGATATCATAACCGGCCAATTTCGAGAATTAACAAGGACACAGCTGTGTTATCAGCTAATTATGTGTATGTCGGCAGGAAACGGAAGTGGCAATGGTTTGCAGATAACACATGATGATCGAAGCTGTTAGTTGTTAATTGATCACGTTAATTAATAAGAGCTCCCGCGCTTTTGTAACTTTTGTTATCAGTAGAGAGAGCCCGTCGTTCGTTCAAATATGTTACTGTAATTGTATTGTATAATAAGTGTAATGGTAACGTATTATATGGCACAATAACATGTTGAGTGTACAATGTATACCTTTTGACTGCCCCAGAGTTCAGAATTAATGAAAAGGGGGAGGAAGTGTGATATGGAAGGTTATCCGGTTGATAAGATTTGCAGAATTTGTTTAAAAAAGCGAGAGTAATATAGAACATCCACCAATGAATTTATGTTATATATCAAAGCCCGCTTCGTACTATCGGTCTTGTTGCGGTCAGGTCAAAATATCGTTGATTGGTGAGAGATTCCGCGATGAATTGGTCAGACCGTGGTTTGACCGTTCCTTGTATGTAGTACGAATACTATCATGAAAAGTAAACTATAATACTTTACTTAACTCTGACTTAACCGTGACTTGACCAAGCGTATGTATCAGGCTTAATTGACGACCGTTATTTAACCGACAGTGTGACGAATTGGTTGGACCGTAATTTAATCGTTCCTTATGATATAAATACTACCACATGAAATGTATGGTATAATATTTTACTTGACTGTTGCCGAACCGTGACTTGACCGTCGTTTGGCTGATCCTCGTGGTAGATTCGAAAACTGACTTACGAAATGTATGCTACCATATTTTACTTGAGTGTGAACTGACCGGACCGCAACTTGACCGTGATTTGACCGATAATATCTATCGGGTTTAACAGACTAGATCATGATTTTAATCGTTCTCTAAAGTTGAATAGTACCACATGAAATGTTTGGTACAATATTTTACTTGACTTTAACCGTAACTTGACCGAAAGTATGAGTAGGTTTTAATTGACTGGACCGTGGTTTGGCCGATCCTTACAGTAGGTACGAATACTGTCATGTGAAATGTATGCTACAATTTTACTTGAGTGTGAATTGACCGGACCGCAACTTGACCGATAATATGTATCGAGTTTAACTGACTGGACCATGATTTTAATCGTTTCTTAAAGTTGAATAGTACCACATGAAATGAATGGTACAATATTTTACTTGACTTTAACCGTAACTTGACCGAAAGTATGAGTAGGTTTTAATTGACTGGACCGTGGTTTGGCCGATCCTTACAGTAGGTACGAATACTGTCATGTGAAATGTATGCTACAATTTTACTTGAGTGTGAATTGACCGGACCGCAACTTGACCGATAATATGTATCGAGTTTAACTGACTGGACCATGATTTTAATCGTTTCTTAAAGTTGAATAGTACCACATGAAATGAATGGTACAATATTTTACTTGAGTGTGAGCTGACCGAACCGCAACTTGACCGTGAAGTATGAATCAAGCTTAATTGAATAGACCGTGATGTGGCCGATCCTTATAGTACGAATACTGTCATATCAATTGTATGCTTCAATATTTTACTTGACTGACCTGACTGCTACTTGACCGCGATTTGACCGATTGTATGAATCGGGCTTAAATGACTGGATGATCGTTCTTTATAGTATGAATATTATGTTGAATGTATGCTGTAATATTTTACTTGACTGTTACCGGACCGCGACTTGACCGAAAGTATGAATCGGGCCTGTAATTATTGAATGTAATTCTTAATTCTCAATATAATGTCAATGGGATGTCGGGACGATGAAAGGGGAATCGTTTGTAGTATATTTTAATTGTTAAAAAATATATGAGTAGTTACAAATAGTTAGTGTTTTTGTCGATTTTCTTTTACATTTGTACATACCCTCTATACAGATATAGGACCAGGAGACACGACGACGATGACATTTACGGGCCGAATTTTGAGGACGAAGAAAGCTATTATCGTTTTCTAAACGAACGGAACAATCACCAATATTTTGACGGAAATTCGGACTTTAACTATGAGACAGGTTCATACAGGCAAGTTTTAAGCCACCATTTAAACCATCGTTTAAAAATATCTTACACTGGCCTTATTTCAGGGATGCATACTCTGATTACCACTATTCGGGTGAATTCGCCAGACCTGCTAGGTTGCGACAACCGTGAGTTCTTGATCACTTCCGTCAGTTTATGTAGTAGTAGGAATAGTTTCTCATCTTTCAGGGATCCATCATACCATCGGTACGCCCCATATCCGTACAGAGGGACCCAGTATCGACCACCTTTTAGAGGACGACAGAGGGGCCATTCTACATTTGCCATACCAAAAGGGCTACCTCCAAAAAAATGGAAGCCGCCGTCTGGCCCTTCTTGCGAACAAGTGTTAAAATCGCGGGTGCCATCAGTGCAAAGTGCCAAAGTGAATTCTTCAGAAGATGCCATCGTAAAGGATAGTTCGTGTAGTGACAGTTTGTGTTCCCCTGTTCAAAAAACTACAAGTGTCCCTTCTTGTGAGACTGTTCCGAAAAGTGGTAGCCCAACAGAAGAAACCGCGAAAGTTGTCGACGCATCGGATGTAAAGACTGAATGCAACACCACTATGGAAATGGAAACTGTGTGCTTTGAAGCACCCGCCGTTGAAGATATTGTTGATTTCATCGGTAATGAAGAAGGCGTACAAATGACGAACGACGAAACGTGTAAAAGTGCGTCTATAAAAGTGGAGTTGGAACCGATGGCTACATCAACTCCTACGTACGAGTCTATTGTGAAAGCTTCAAATCGTCCCGTTATACTTGTACCCGATAAATTGTCTGCTCCCGATTTTATTATCGATAAAAACGCTTCCTATCTTCCGAAGACTCCACCAAGTGAATCGAAGAAGGGGCTTGAAGAAAGGACCAAAGAAACGACGGTAAAAAATAACCTCGACACAACTAAAACGGTTGATGTATCAGGAGAGAAATCACCTGAGAATAACGTGAAGGATCCACCGAGTGAGTCGAAGAAGGAGTTTGAAGGAAAAGCAAAAGAAACGACGGTTAAAAATCAATCCGACACAACCAAAATGGTTAATGGGGCAAGCGAGAAATCACTTGGCAATAAATTGTCTGCTCCTGAATGTCCTTCTAACGTGAAGCCACCACCTACACCAAGTGAGCCGAAGAAGAAGAAGAACGAAGAGCGAGCAGACGAAACGACAGTAAAAAGTAAATGCGACACTAATGTGGCAGGAAAGACCCTTAGAACTAATGGCAATAACAATAAAGAGAAAATCTGTGTTAAAAGATCCACTTCGAAAAGAAGGATTTCCGGTGCATCTAGTTCTGTGAAGTCAAAGTTCGCAAAACTCGATGTTAGTTCGACTAAAGCGTCTTCTTCAAGTGGCCGATCAAAAGAAACTTCTAACGCCTTTAGTAAAGAGAACAAGGATGTGTCAACGTGTAGCAATAAGACATCTAAAATGGATGAAGCACGTTCAAAAAAGTCCAATGAAGATCTCGTTCATAAAAGTACCAAAACCAGCGATCTTCAGTCAAAAAAAACAACGGAAAAGGAGCCCCCTAAATCAAATGGGATTAACAAGATACGGATTCTTGAAAATGTTCGGCTTAATAACAAAGATGTTGGTAAATCTAATATCACAAAAGCGGGTCAAACTTCACCTAGAGAAAACCAAATCGGTAGTCCAAAAGAAGACAATGTTAGAAAACCAAAACAGATTGAAAAAGATCACAAACCTCAACAAAATAAACCATCAAATACGAAGAATAATGATTACGGTTCGAAGAATAAGCAAACACATTCCGCGGAACCAAAACATCCAAGGAGAGATCGAGATTATAATAATGCACCGAAAAAAGTTCCAAATCTCCAAAATGGGAACAACGACAAAGGCAACAAGCTTGATAAAGGACAGACTCAGTCCAGTGAATCGACTAAGACTCAGAAAGATCTTACTGTTACTGTTAAAGAACCACAAAGGGTCCCTGAAGCGTGCAACACAATCTTGTTGGCAGAGAAACCTGTTACACCTCCAAAACAACAGGAAATTTTACCAATTGTGACCGCAGAAGAAAGGAAAGCAGTAAACACAATGGAAAATAATGATAAGTCAGNAGGATATTACACAAATTTTTTACAATTTTTATTATTCTTTCATAAACCTTTCCAGCAAACCGGGGTCAAAAATCTTCAAGAATTCGTCTACAATTTAAATAGTTTACATACTTTTATTGTGATCCATCTTTGACATGTTTATTTTACCCAACATAAGAATAAAAAAACTTTTGTTCTGTCCGAGATTTGTTCCCGTGTCGCCCGAGCGGCAGATAATTATAAATTGCAACCTAAAATCGCGCGCAATTTAAATATATAAACACGTGGTAACTATGGCGATAACCAGTTTGAATAATTGTTATTTACGCCCAGCCTACTGAAATTCAAAAAACTATGTTAATTTTTGTTTAAACTTAATCCATATTTGGACAAAAATAAAATTCTCTGTCTTTGTATATTAAAAGATGTTGAATTTTGTACAAAAAAAGCTCTACTTTCGTGCAAATTTATGTTTGATTTTATAAATAAATCTTAAAAGCTATCCTTAAGAACGGATAATGTTTATTCGATATTTCTAATTCTTCTAACTGTAGATACGTACAACCAACAAGTTATTTACAAAGTAAGACTTATTATGAGGCAATTAGTAAACTTTGAGTACCGTTAGATGTTATATGGTCACCAAGTATGCATGTCTCTAATCATAATGATCTATGGTTAGTCATTAATAGTTGTGCAATGTCTTCTCTGGCAATGTCGTTAGTCTATGAATGTCGTCATTCATCATTATGTTTTGCTGTGATATGTAGTCATGTAAACAAAATTGGTTAAATTCAAATAAACATTTTAAATCATTTGTTTTATAAATTAAACAGTCAATGGCCACTTGTATTGTGTATCTAGTTACTTTTGCAGGTTAAATAAAGAAGTGGCAAGTACCTGATTTTTCCCCTTAAAAGAAAAATTGTGCTGATGAATTAAAAAATTGTAAGTTCACATTTAATGAAATATTAGGAAATGCATTCTTTTAATATTGTTTTGTAAAATTAATTTAAATTAGTACTAATCGACATGCTCAGTCCAAAACAAAGTACTTTGACTAACAATTCCAATAAGAATGCTGTACAGGAACTGCCGTTCAACCCAAAGGCAGCAGAAGTGTTTTCAGTGCAAAAAAAATATAGAGAGAAGATGATAAGGTATCTCAGTTTTTGTTTTCCCGAAATAGACGGTATTGTAAGTAATTCTCTTCTTATGTAGGTAGGTATTCATTTAATTAAATATGTTCTGTAGGAGTTACATGAAACATTAAAAGAATGTCTGTTTCAAGTGGATAAGGCAGTGAATGTACTTGAAAAGGTATCAGGAATTACTGTAACAACTGATTTTGTTACTTGGTTGAAAAGTATGAGTTTTAATGTGAAGGAAGTTAAAAAACTGATGAGGCCACCAAAGAGCGCTGTGCAAAATATTAATGAGCCAGGTAAATTATTTAAATTTTAGGATAATACACCAAATATCTATCGTGCTGTTTTAATATTATAACAGGCTACTGTTATACAGCTAACAGTTATATTTAAAAATAAAATTTGTGTTATTCTATTTGATTATTGTTTTTCATTACATACTTGTAATTCCATCTTTTAAATCAGTAGTTTTTAATTTTAGAGAACATTTTTAAATTAATGACTGCAAACCATGATGTACCTGAGAATATATCCCGAGAAGAACAAATTTTGAATATTGTAAGCATCTCTAGTGCATCCGTATACATTTTGACAACTAATTTTTTATTTTAAGATTGAAGACAATCAAATAATAGTAGAAAACGCGACCTTAATGCAACTCCTTGCAAAACCTGTTGTTCACATTGAAAGATTGCCCCTTTCAACTATAGAAAGCACATATCAAAACTTGAATAAAAAGTTATATTTGTAAGATAAAAATTCCTCTTTTTTTTTTACTCTCGTATAAAATTTGATTTTTTAGATCATCTCCACCTTACAAAAGAAACAAATCAGCAAGTAGTATTNTTTTAATCGTTCTCTAAAGTTGAATAGTACCACATGAAATGTTTGGTACAATATTTTACTTGACTTTAACCGTAACTTGACCGAAAGTATGAGTAGGTTTTAATTGACTGGACCGTGGTTTGGCCGATCCTTACAGTAGGTACGAATACTGTCATGTGAAATGTATGCTACAATTTTACTTGAGTGTGAATTGACCGGACCGCAACTTGACCGATAATATGTATCGAGTTTAACTGACTGGACCATGATTTTAATCGTTTCTTAAAGTTGAATAGTACCACATGAAATGAATGGTACAATATTTTACTTGAGTGTGAGCTGACCGAACCGCAACTTGACCGTGAAGTATGAATCAAGCTTAATTGAATAGACCGTGATGTGGCCGATCCTTATAGTACGAATACTGTCATATCAATTGTATGCTTCAATATTTTACTTGACTGACCTGACTGCTACTTGACCGCGATTTGACCGATTGTATGAATCGGGCTTAAATGACTGGATGATCGTTCTTTATAGTATGAATATTATGTTGAATGTATGCTGTAATATTTTACTTGACTGTTACCGGACCGCGACTTGACCGAAAGTATGAATCGGGCCTGTAATTATTGAATGTAATTCTTAATTCTCAATATAATGTCAATGGGATGTGACGATGAAAGGGGAATCGTTTGTAGTATATTTTAATTGTTAAAAAATATATGAGTAGTTACAAATAGTTAGTGTTTTTGTCGATTTTCTTTTACATTTGTACATACCCTCTATACAGATATAGGACCAGGAGACACGACGACGATGACATTTACGGGCCGAATTTTGAGGACGAAGAAAGCTATTATCGTTTTCTAAACGAACGGAACAATCACCAATATTTTGACGGAAATTCGGACTTTAACTATGAGACAGGTTCATACAGGCAAGTTTTAAGCCACCATTTAAACCATCGTTTAAAAATATCTTACACTGGGCTTTTTTCAGGGATGCATACTCTGATTACCACTATTCGGGTGAATTCGCCAGACCTGCTAGGTTGCGACAACCGTGAGTTCTTGATCACTTCCGTCAGTTTATGTAGTAGTAGGAATAGTTTCTCATCTTTCAGGGATCCATCATACCATCGGTACGCCCCATATCCGTACAGAGGGACCCAGTATCGACCACCTTTTAGAGGACGACAGAGGGGCCATTCTACATTTGCCATACCAAAAGGGCTACCTCCAAAAAAATGGAAGCCGCCGTCTGGCCCTTCTTGCGAACAAGTGTTAAAATCGCGGGTGCCATCAGTGCAAAGTGCCAAAGTGAATTCTTCAGAAGATGCCATCGTAAAGGATAGTTCGTGTAGTGACAGTTTGTGTTCCCCTGTTCAAAAAACTACAAGTGTCCCTTCTTGTGAGACTGTTCCGAAAAGTGGTAGCCCAACAGAAGAAACCGCGAAAGTTGTCGACGCATCGGATGTAAAGACTGAATGCAACACCACTATGGAAATGGAAACTGTGTGCTTTGAAGCACCCGCCGTTGAAGATATTGTTGATTTCATCGGTAATGAAGAAGGCGTACAAATGACGAACGACGAAACGTGTAAAAGTGCGTCTATAAAAGTGGAGTTGGAACCGATGGCTACATCAACTCCTACGTACGAGTCTATTGTGAAAGCTTCAAATCGTCCCGTTATACTTGTACCCGATAAATTGTCTGCTCCCGATTTTATTATCGATAAAAACGCTTCCTATCTTCCGAAGACTCCACCAAGTGAATCGAAGAAGGGGCTTGAAGAAAGGACCAAAGAAACGACGGTAAAAAATAACCTCGACACAACTAAAACGGTTGATGTATCAGGAGAGAAATCACCTGAGAATAACGTGAAGGATCCACCGAGTGAGTCGAAGAAGGAGTTTGAAGGAAAAGCAAAAGAAACGACGGTTAAAAATCAATCCGACACAACCAAAATGGTTAATGGGGCAAGCGAGAAATCACTTGGCAATAAATTGTCTGCTCCTGAATGTCCTTCTAACGTGAAGCCTCCACCTCCACCGAGTGAGCCGAAGAAGAAGAAGAACGAAGAGCGAGCAGACGAAACGACAGTAAAAAGTAAATGCGACACTAATGTGGCAGGAAAGACCCTTAGGACTAATGGCAATAACAATAAAGAGAAAATCTGTGTTAAAAGATCCACTTCGAAAAGAAGGATTTCCGGTGCATCTAGTTCTGTGAAGTCAAAGTTCGCAAAACTCGATGTTAGTTCGACTAAAGCGTCTTCTTCAAGTGGCCGATCAAAAGAAACTTCTAACGCCTTTAGTAAAGAGAACAAGGATGTGTCAACGTGTAGCAATAAGACATCTAAAATGGATGAAGCACGTTCAAAAAAGTCCAATGAAGATCTCGTTCATAAAAGTACCAAAACCAGCGATCTTCAGTCAAAAAAAACAACGGAAAAGGAGCCCCCTAAATCAAATGGGATTAACAAGATACGGATTCTTGAAAATGTTCGGCTTAATAACAAAGATGTTGGTAAATCTAATATCACAAAAGCGGGTCAAACTTCACCTAGAGAAAACCAAATCGGTAGTCCAAAAGAAGACAATGTTAGAAAACCAAAACAGATTGAAAAAGATCACAAACCTCAACAAAATAAACCATCAAATACGAAGAATAATGATTACGGTTCGAAGAATAAGCAAACACATTCCGCGGAACCAAAACATCCAAGGAGAGATCGAGATTATAATAATGCACCGAAAAAAGTTCCAAATCTCCAAAATGGGAACAACGACAAAGGCAACAAGCTTGATAAAGGACAGACTCAGTCCAGTGAATCGACTAAGACTCAGAAAGATCTTACTGTTACTGTTAAAGAACCACAAAGGGTCCCTGAAGCGTGCAACACAATCTTGTTGGCAGAGAAACCTGTTACACCTCCAAAACAACAGGAAATTTTACCAATTGTGACCGCAGAAGAAAGGAAAGCAGTAAACACAATGGAAAATAATGATAAGTCAGAATTTATAAAGAAATCACTATACCGACGAAAAAGTGTCGACTTGGGAGTGTTGAGTCATCGAAATGAATTGTCTGCTATCCAGAGAAAACGACGGGCAAAGTCCGTCGGTCCGATAACAGACGTAGGTGATTTTTTCACTGGCTTTAGACTGACGAGATCCAAATCCCAAGAACTGGGCGCCACATTGATAACAGACGTCGTCAACTTCAGTCGTGAACATAAAAAGTTGAATCTTCAGAACATCAAATCTGATTCATCCAGACGGACATCAGATTGTGTTCAAGACCAAAACACCATCAGAGACATTATCAACTTCAATCCGTTTAAATTGATCAACGTATCCGGTTCCTTAGCCAAAGACCCGAGATTGAACAGAAACGCCAATCCGCAATTGTTAACGAAAGAAAAGTTTATGGAAAGCATGTGTCAATCAGGAAGTCTCTCGGGCCTAAAAGACTACAGATTCAACTTCGAAAAGTCTCCAACACTTAACTACGATAAGATTGATTATGTTGGTACGAAACCGACGTCTTTGTTGAAGAGTCCTTTGCACGAGCATCTGTCCTTTTCGATAGAATCTAATTCCAGAGCCGTGGCAAATGGTGACAGTAAAAAATCTCCAAGAGAAACTTTATTAAAAAGCAGTAACGTTTCGCCATTGCCGGTTATCAATAATAAAAAAGGCAATTCTGAAGTTGCAAAGGTCTATTTGAATCCTGCTTCACCACCGAATCCTACAAAAGCGCCACGTAACAAGTGTTCTGAACTTCAACCGTCTAAACCCAAAAATGCTTTAGGAAAGAGTGAAGGACCAAAATTCGCGAAAAGGGAATCGTTGTTTCGAACTTCTCCATCGAAAGCTTTCAGTTCTCACAATACAAAAAACGATAAATGTTGTAAATCAGCTAATACTGCTACTACATTCACCAACAACAATCCGATAGCAAAACGTAAAAGAAGAGGAAGACGGGGGAAGAAAAATGGCGCCACGATTCCGCAAAATGTTGTCAGTGGTTGCAATGCTCAGAACGTTAATAAAACCACCATTCATCCGGCATCAAAATTAAAATTAAACGAGTTGAAACCAACAAATTTTGATGCTGCAACTAAGAAGAAGAATAATCCTGTTCTCAATCGGAAAGTACAACCACATCAAACTGACCTAAGACCTTCCAAATCTGATAACGTTCCCATCACCACGTCCGCAATTCTTAAGGATTGTTTGCTCCATGAGGACATTGACAAATACTTTCCGTCGAATAATGTCAAAGGTAGTTCCATGGTTTTGAATGTCGGGGATGTTAGCATTTTAATGACGGAAAAGGGGTGCAAGAAAGTATCTCACGAATCTGTCGAAACGATTGTGGACGAACAGTGGCAAAAGGTGGAGGAATTTCTAACACCTAAACCGTCCAACGCGAAAACATCAGTGTTCAAAGGTGCTACGGATGAGATCGATCGCGACATGTCACTACATGAAGTCATTGGACCCGAAAATATAATACCTGTAAAGCGAAGCAGTCCTGTGCCTATCCTACCAAAACCAGTTGCCGAAATCGGTACTACAAATTTGACCTTGAAATCTCTTCTAACAAATACAACGGTTATTGGTCAAAATGGTTTTGGTTCCGGTAATATGACTGTAACATTAATCACACCAGCAATTGACCAAAATAGTTCTGGCTCCAATAGCATAATTCTGACACCAGTCCTAACAAAACCATCAGCAGCTTATGAAAATAATTTCGGATCGAATGGTTTGAATGTAACATCGATCCCACAAAACACTTTACCAGTTGCCGAAAATAATTTTGAAAGGCAGAAAACTCCAGTACGTATTATTGCTGAAAGTGGTGTAGAAAATAATAACGAAGAGCGAATTCTTCCGATTCTTATCCCATCAAAATCAACAGCACTAGCTGAAAGCAGTTTTGGCGTCGAAAATGTAAATGAAAAATGCACAGTTCTAGCGCCTACCCCATCAGAACCAACTGCAAACGTGGCGGGAACCGTGCCAACGTCTACTCCATTAAACGCAACTGGAGTAGTCGAAAATGTTGGTCTAAAAAATACAAATGGAAACCAAACTGTTCGGCTACCCAGTCTATCAACACCGACAGCAGTTGTCGTTGACAGTGGTTTTGGTGTCGAAAATGTAACTGAACGAGCTGTCTCAGTGCCTTTCGCCGTTATCAAACATAATTTTAGATCGGAAAATACAAATGAGAAACGAATCGTTCGTCCTCCTATCGAGTCAATTCCAACTGTAGTTACTGAAGGTGGTTTTGGTTCCGCCAATGTAAATGTGATGTCGATTCCACCAAAAACAGCAACAGTCGCTGGTTTTGGCAATCAGCCATCGATACTACAGAATCCAAAGGAATCAGTTACTAATACTCTCCAAGCTGTTGTTACCCAAATCGGTTGCAATAACGGCAATCAGCCCGCAGTAAATTTCTCTGTTCCTTTACCAATCGTAGCTCAACAACCATCAGTGAATCGTGTGTCACATCGCGATTTGGCCGTTGGTCTCGTACCTTTCATTTACCGTCTTCTCATTTACAAAAACGAAAGATACACGTTCAAAACTGTGCGCGAGAAGATGAATTCAAAGATGGTAGCCAAGGAAACGGTGATAGCCGATTGGAAAATTCTGACGGATGCTTACGTTTGCACCTTTCAAACTGTGGGTAACCAGATGATAAGTTATCTAAAAGGAGTGGAAGTCAAAAGGTTTCAGTTGGGACTGCTCTTCAAAGAAATTGAAAACTTCTTCAGAAACAACGGATTTAGCAGCGTGACCCAGCCAATGATATTGTTCTCCATGTACGATATATTCGTATTATGTAAACCAATTAGTGAATCAGAATTTTTGGACAAGATGTGGAAGGACGTAGAACAATATGCAACCTATTTAATGAAGTTGAAGGCACAACAGTCCTCATCTAATGCTCCTTCTCAACAGCACGTTCCTACGACGTTGAACAGGCAAAATCCCACAGTTAATAACCATCAAATTGATAGCATTTCATTGAGCAGTAACACTATCCCTACTAACAACAGTGTTGTTGTCAACACTTCTGTATCGAATTATTCCCAAATGAGTAATGCTCCAAGAATATTATCCAGTGTTACACACGTCAGCAACCAGAGACTTCCAAATATTTACCAAAATGGAGGATATATTATTCATAATTACTCTTCTTCGAATAATTGCAATCAATTCAACGTCCAGAATCCACAAATACGCGACATTACAACTAACAACGTTGCAAATTTAGCCAAATCTAGTAATAATAATTTAGTGGCTAACAAGTTCGTGTCTCGCAGCAATAACAATAAAAAACAGTTGCCCAATATGCAACAGTACAGTCAGATATCAAAGCAAAATGCAGTAAATCAACAATCGTCTCACAATCCGAGTAACTACGGTTATCTTCAAAGATCTGATACTCTGCCTGGACAAGGACAAGAAAGACAAAGTCCTCAGCAAAATGTAACTTTGGCGCCGCCACCATCTTACCTCCAACCGATCCCTTCTGCTTCGATGGGATCGATCAATCCGTATCATAATCAATCTGTTATGTACAATTCCGTATATCAGCAGAACTCTCAACGGGGATCTGCTCATGTACAAAACGTTGGATCCCAGAATCAGTATGACCACAGTTCAAATTATCGAAATCCACCTCGACAAAATGTTCTCAATAACTACAATAGTTCTGTACATGTCCAGCCGCATATGTCGTTGGGGAGACAAGTCGGTTGTTCTACTTATCCTCCCCAAAACAGCGCTCCTTCACACAGTTATTTCCACAGTACGGTCTATCCTCCGACACTTCCTCAACATTCGACTTTCTCTGGAATTCCTTCAATGCAAAATAGCGTTCGAAACAATTACAATCATTCAGAAAGTACGTTTCAGTCGCACGTGAACGAAAGAAGCAAGAAAGAGAACAAAACCTTCGACAATTCCCGAAATTTGCATTTGCCTAGAATTGCGCCGCCTGTGTCTCAAACGTACCCAGTTCACAATTCCTTGCCCATCCAACACGTTTCCGCCCCGTCTCCTTCCGAAGCATCAAATTCGATCGTTAGTCCTGTTCGACAACAGATGATGTCACCTCAAAGTCAACAGTCACAGTGTTTGCCAACAGTTCAACCACCTGCGTCTCAAACGTTGTACCCGGTTCACAACCCCATGTCCACCCAAAACGTTTGTGCTCCACCTCCTTCTGAGGCATCAAACTCGATCGTTAATTCTGTTCCACAACAGTTGCTGGTGGCACCTCAAAAATCACAGTTTTTGTTGAGTGACTTGCTTCGTTCGCATCAGTTTCCTCTGTCGCCGACACCCATCAGTGTCGCTCTCGATAAGCCAAATCCTGCTGACTTCCCCGGAAGGAGCGATATTAGTGACAAAGACGGATCGACTGAGCAAAGACATTGTCAGGTGACCAGTAGTCCACCAGTTACCGAGAAAGATATCTCTTCACAACAACCTCCTGCAAATCCCGCCGACAACTTCAAGATTTACTTACCACCACGGTCTTCTGCCGATACAACAAATAAAGAAGCTCAACCAGAGGGCCCAGTATCTTCAGAAGAAGTACCAGCAGCTAATGTTCATGGTACATCATCTAACGACGATATCGTTAAAATAAGTGATTCTGAAGAAGAAGAAGACGAAGGAGAAGTTGAACCGGAGTACATCAGTATTGAAAAGTGGGTCATCATGAACCAGGAAGTTATCGACTTGGAAGACTATGACGATATATTTGAACCGAAATATTTGAAGCAGGACATTAAAAATGAAATGAATAATGACGGTTATGAAGAATCTGTAACGGTTGAGGTCAGTCAGTGTTGATTAAGGTTTTACGTAACTAGAATAATTGTCGTTTGTTACAGGAATTTCCACCAGAGGTGTCGTCTCCTGATAGTGGAATATGCACCCCCAAAGGGGTAAGTTTATATACCATCTGTGTCGTATGCATGGAGACTTAAGTCTTGATAATCGAAATAACAAAGCCTAGTACTTTGTTGTTGCGCATGTGCTGTTTATTGCTTATCATCTAATTAAAATTATCATTAGCAGTCGTTAGTAGTTAGATAATTTATGTTGCACGATTCTTTTGCATGTGGGCCAGTTTCGTAACGTTTTATCTTCGACCTATGATACTTAGAGCGACCCTTTCGACCTTCTTATCTAATTTTTGTTTAACATTTCTCGAATATCTACTTAAAACACGGTTTCTTCTGGCTTTTAAAAATTGTATTTCGATATTTGATGTGAGCATTAAACTATAACTGAATTATCAAAAAGAATATGTATGTTGATAATATTTAATACTTCTGATTAACTAACACCCTTCCCTTTGATTTGGATGACTTCTAATTATAATTGTTCGCTGCTCAGTATTTTAATATTTCTTGGGGTTAATGTTGCTATTACACAGGTATATGAATTTTGATTAACTTGAATAATTAATAATAATTTAATTATTTACAGTAAATTAGTAGTAAAGTAATACAGCTAATTTTACTGGAACATATCTGTTAGTTTACAAAAAGAAAAGAAATTTTAAAAAACAAGTGGGAACGAGGCTTCTGAAAGCTTTCAAAATTAAGTTGAATTAGATGATTACAAAATTTCAAGTGGTAACAGTTAATCAATTTTCATATGCAATTTTGACCTTACGAAATATGATTCGGTTTTTGTTTTTAGGATGAACTTAATATTTGTTTCTGTGGGGTAAAGGCAGCTTTTGTTTGTTCTTGTCGAAGTGTCATCTATTGCTCGAGACGTTGTCAGGTAAATTACTTTTTTTTTCATTGTCTTTTTGACTGAAAATTTGCGATTAAAATCGAACTCTACTTTAGAGAATGACCAAAAATCGGTTTAAGGTGGCGTTTTGTTTTAAATGCTCCTGCTTTTGACGATGTAAAGGCTTTAACAGTCAAATTCGACCTTTAGACGCAGTTTTCACCTTTATAATGCTCTTGATTCTCCTAATATTCTAATTGCACTATTTTTAAGCAATACATTACATTAAAATCTAGTTCAGTAAAAATACATCATTTGCTTTATGTAGGTATGTAAATATCTTTTTATTAATTTAATTTCTATCCATTACAAATTACATCAAATAATAATCAAAAATTGTTGCTGCTGTTACACCAACGCCGGGAATCGAACCCGTTACATTTACGCATCAACGCTCTGACTCGAGCAGTGACAGTAGCAACAACGTCGAAATATACCTACAAGGTTACAAATTCGTCGATCTAATCTATATTAATATCATATGAAGTACTTTCAATAGTGGTTAATATTTAATATTAATGTGAAAATTATTTTTTATCCGCTAATTACCTCAAATTAATGAGGAAAAATTGTTGACGTTGTCACACCCTCGCCGGGAATCGAACCCGGGACAGTTGGCTTTACCTACCAATGCAGCATTGAAAGTATTTCATATGATATTTTTTTTATATCATAAACATCAAAATAGGGTAGTTATCATGTCATAACACAATAAAATTTTTTATTAATTTTCTTCTAGGAAGTGGATTGGGATTCTCACCAAAAGGACTGTAAGTCACAGTAAAACTGAAGTAAATATTTGATGGTATGGTAAAGTTAGTTTCATTAAATGAAAAAAGTTTTAAGTATTAACTGATAACTGAAACTGATTTTTTTTTTGACTGCCTATGAAGGGACTTTTGTTCTTGTTTGTTGTTAGATAAACTTTGCATACGTATTATTGTATTAGTAGGTTTTCTGGTGCAATATAAAAGTAGAAAAAATGTTATTGTTAATTTCATAAATTAGCGCATTTTATTTAGGTATTTAAAAGCGCACCAATGCCAAAGAAAATTCTTTATGTTTCCTACTACTACAATTTTTTATGTAGTTCTGTGTCCTTAATATGTAGTAAGTAATGTTAATGATTTTTTTTGTTTTTTTTTTTTAATGATACACCAACACAAGATAGTTAGATACGTTCCGATAATACAATAATTTTATTTTTTTTTAATTATATCGAATTATTCCCAAATGAGTA
>NW_020439033.1:287529-301506 GCF_000699045.2 Agrilus planipennis | reverse complement strand
GCAGATAATTATAAATTGCAACCTAAAATCGCGCGCAATTTAAATATATAAACACGTGGTAACTATGGCGATAACCAGTTTGAATAATTGTTATTTACGCCCAGCCTACTGAAATTCAAAAAACTATGTTAATTTTTGTTTAAACTTAATCCATATTTGGACAAAAATAAAATTCTCTGTCTTTGTATATTAAAAGATGTTGAATTTTGTACAAAAAAAGCTCTACTTTCGTGCAAATTTATGTTTGATTTTATAAATAAATCTTAAAAGCTATCCTTAAGAACGGATAATGTTTATTCGATATTTCTAATTCTTCTAACTGTAGATACGTACAACCAACAAGTTATTTACAAAGTAAGACTTATTATGAGGCAATTAGTAAACTTTGAGTACCGTTAGATGTTATATGGTCACCAAGTATGCATGTCTCTAATCATAATGATCTATGGTTAGTCATTAATAGTTGTGCAATGTCTTCTCTGGCAATGTCGTTAGTCTATGAATGTCGTCATTCATCATTATGTTTTGCTGTGATATGTAGTCATGTAAACAAAATTGGTTAAATTCAAATAAACATTTTAAATCATTTGTTTTATAAATTAAACAGTCAATGGCCACTTGTATTGTGTATCTAGTTACTTTTGCAGGTTAAATAAAGAAGTGGCAAGTACCTGATTTTTCCCCTTAAAAGAAAAATTGTGCTGATGAATTAAAAAATTGTAAGTTCACATTTAATGAAATATTAGGAAATGCATTCTTTTAATATTGTTTTGTAAAATTAATTTAAATTAGTACTAATCGACATGCTCAGTCCAAAACAAAGTACTTTGACTAACAATTCCAATAAGAATGCTGTACAGGAACTGCCGTTCAACCCAAAGGCAGCAGAAGTGTTTTCAGTGCAAAAAAAATATAGAGAGAAGATGATAAGGTATCTCAGTTTTTGTTTTCCCGAAATAGACGGTATTGTAAGTAATTCTCTTCTTATGTAGGTAGGTATTCATTTAATTAAATATGTTCTGTAGGAGTTACATGAAACATTAAAAGAATGTCTGTTTCAAGTGGATAAGGCAGTGAATGTACTTGAAAAGGTATCAGGAATTACTGTAACAACTGATTTTGTTACTTGGTTGAAAAGTATGAGTTTTAATGTGAAGGAAGTTAAAAAACTGATGAGGCCACCAAAGAGCGCTGTGCAAAATATTAATGAGCCAGGTAAATTATTTAAATTTTAGGATAATACACCAAATATCTATCGTGCTGTTTTAATATTATAACAGGCTACTGTTATACAGCTAACAGTTATATTTAAAAATAAAATTTGTGTTATTCTATTTGATTATTGTTTTTCATTACATACTTGTAATTCCATCTTTTAAATTAGTAGTTTTTAATTTTAGAGAACATTTTTAAATTAATGACTGCAAACCATGATGTACCTGAGAATATATCCCGAGAAGAACAAATTTTGAATATTGTAAGCATCTCTAGTGCATCCGTATACATTTTGACAACTAATTTTTTATTTTAAGATTGAAGACAATCAAATAATAGTAGAAAACGCGACCTTAATGCAACTCCTTGCAAAACCTGTTGTTCACATTGAAAGATTGCCCCTTTCAACTATAGAAAGCACATATCAAAACTTGAATAAAAAGTTATATTTGTAAGATAAAAATTCCTCTTTTTTTTTTACTCTCGTATAAAATTTGATTTTTTAGATCATCTCCACCTTACAAAAGAAACAAATCAGCAAGTAGTATTAAAACTACTGAATCTCCAGTAAAGAATAAAGCTAATGTGATGTCACCCAAGAAAAGGAAAACCAAGTTTCAAGATAAGATTAGACCATACAAGAACAGAAAAACATTTGCAGATATAAATGAAGTTAACGAAGAAATAAATTCAGTTTTAGACAGTGATATTCTGCAGTCACTGTCATCTGAAAAGATATTCAAAAAAATTGAAGACAAGCTTAAGTCCTGTGATGAAATAATCGTACTTCCTCCAACTGTGATTTCACATGAAAAGACTTTTAATATTGGTAAGAATGAGTTACTGCGTTCCAAACAAAGTATTAAAATAAAGATAAAAATTCAACATGTAACAGGTGTAAAGACATTCTCCTTAATTGATGATCATGATCTTGAAGAGTCTCAGTCACAAGATAAAGAAGAAAAATTATCACAATCAAGTGATAACATTATTGAATCACCACCAAACAAGATGCAGCCAGTAGATACAAATGATGTTCATAAACCGAAAGTAGATGAAGAACTTTCTAATGGCACAATTAAAACAAATAAAGAATGTGAACCCTTTAAAGAACCTTCATGTTCTAATGATGTAGTTAACAATGTTGATAAAATTATAACTCCGAATAGCAACCGTGGAGAAACAAATTTACCAACAACAGTCCAAGAAACCACAAGTTCAGTTAGTACAGTGAATGTAAACTGTATTCAAGAAATAGGAAGTACAACTGCAATTGAAGATAATATTTGTGGAAAAGAAAACTCTTTTACAACAAATCAAGGAATTTTACATTTGACTGATTCAGTTAACTTAAACTGTACTACAAGTCAAAATGAAGACAATAGTTGTAGTGATAGAATCCTAACTACAGTATTGCCACAAACTTTACCTTCAACAGATACAGTTAACTTAAACCACAATCAAGAAAGTGCAAGTGTGAGTACAATTAAAAATAATAACTACACTGAAAAAAAGTCAGTGGTAATGAGCCAAGAAAATCAACAATCCAGCAATGCAATGCCAAACTGTACTAAAAGAGATATAGGTGCAATTAAAAATTATAATTCAGGAGAAAGACACGTACCAGTAACAAATCCAGCAATGAATGTTGTGAGTAAAACTCAACCAGAGGCAACTGCTAGTACAAGTTCAGCTAAGGGGAATTTTCTGCTGAATGTAACTGTAGAACAGGCTACAGATACATTACTTCCTCTTCTAAAGTGTCTAGTATCTGTAACAAAAAGAGCTAATTCAGAAATATTTAATAATTCAATTACCATGGTCTCAAACAGCCTCAAATATTATTTATCAAAGGTTTGCATACATTCATTCAACATTTATACGTTTATAAACATTATAGCATCAAAAATGTCATTAGAGGATAAAAGTCCCGATTTGGACAAGAAGATTGTTAAGCTTATGTTTGACAGTTTGTCAGCAACTACTGGTAAACATGTAGAAGAGTCCGAATTCTTATTACGGTTTTATACCGAACTACGGGAGATGGCGAATGATCCGAAATATGCATTGGATCCCCTCACCTTGGATAATCCAATAGACAATGGTAGTAATGCCCAAGAAATGGATGCTATTAATAAAAATCGGTTTTATGACGGACACACTTATCAACCAGTTGATCATGTATACTTGACGAATGTGGCGCAAGTTCTTAAACCAGCAAAGTCTTCAGTGCGATCAAATTATAATTCCCGAAAAGGTTCTAGTCATAGTAACGTAAAAAAGCGGCAGAATAATCGTACACCAGTTTCAAAAAGTAGCGTTTCTAATCGTACTTCAAATCGTTCATTTGCGACCCACTTAGTTTCTCTAGCTGCACGTAAAAATAATCCTTTCGGAGTACGGTTTGGTTCTAATCAAAATTTACACGATTCTGCCTACATTTCTAGTACATCTTCAGGAGATTCTCATCCTTCTTGGACCAAAAAGAATTTAGATCCAGCCATCATATCACCCGTTGGCAGTAACTGTTCCAGTTTGACCTCGTCAATTCCCGCATCAAATTATCCAATGCAGACAGTATCTCATCAACCTATTGTCTTATCCACAGCATCTTCTGTTTCACCCCTTAATAGTAAGCCAGTTTATTCAGTACAAAGTCAAATATCGAACGCCAATAACGTTTTAACTAATTTTAATAAAATTCCTATTTCTGCTTGTTCGTCTAACTTGCCATATCAAAAATGTTCGAGTAGGTCCACACTTCAGCAACCGCCACCCCATTATCGCTCTAAAGGAAACAGTAATTTAAATGGCAATCAATTGATTTATCTAGGAGTACCACCCGGTTCGTGTTCGGCAAATTCAGGAACTTCCTCCAATTCTTACGTCTCTCAGGAACAGGGAACATTTTTGATTCGATCCTTTAATCATTCCAATTTCAATGCACCACGTGTGCCTAACGTATCTAAAATTGTTTTAGGGTGTAGTACTCAAAAACAACTGCCTTCTAATTACAATACAGTTACTTCTAATGATAACGGTATTCAGAATGAGGGGGCGACTCCGGCACCACCTACTCCTCATTCCACTTCAAATGTATTGCGTTTGTCCTCTGCGTCTAATACAGCTTCTGATTGTAATACTCGGAAAGAATTTCCCTCTAGTTACAATACAGTTGCTCTTAATAATAAAGGCATTCAGAATGGGGGGACATTTTCGGCACCATCTTCTTGTAATTCCACTTCAAATTCATTGCTTTTGCCGTCTACGTTTAATACAGCTTCAGGGTGCAATACTCGGAAAGAACTATCCTCTGGTTACAATACAGTTACCTGTAATAATAGTACTCAATATGGGCGCACATTTTCTGCACCATCTACTACTTCAAATGCATTGCGCATGTCCTCTGGGTCTAATACCGTTTTGAAACTTAATACTCATTATCAGTTGCAACAACCCCCTGTTGATAGTGCTGTCACCATTAATAATAGTAGCATTCATAATCAAATTCGTTTTAATAACAACATAACATCTGCTTCTTCTGTCTCTTCCCTTTCAAATAGTGGGACAGGCAATCGTGCCATTTTCGCGAGTAATGAGATAAATGTGTGTTCCACCCCCGTTTGTTCGAAGGTACCCAAAGTTTTCCCAAAATCCACTCAAACGAAAACTGTTCTTAGTAATATTAAAGAATCACGTATATCGCAAGATGCAGTTATTACTGGCGAAGAGGGATTTTTCCCTCCATCACATCAATCGACACAACAGGGGAGACCCCGAACTTCTGTCTCAGTTAATTCTGATGGAGGGAGGTGTTGGGAAAAAGGAGAAGATGATTCAATGGCAAGTTTAAAATTATATGAGATGAATATGTTTCCAAATATGAACGAAAATTGCCCGAATACAATGGAATTTATCGATCTTGACTATTATTACGGAAATTCGACCAATAAATAAAGTAATTATTCATGTTTTCCTTGTTATAATTGTTATATGTTGTTAATAGTACTTTATATTGTTATATTGTTTATTATAGTGCGTAAGTCTGTTGCATGTAACTGTTTAATGATTATTATTGTTTATAAGTAAATAATTATGCCAATAAAAATATTGTAATGTTATCTGTGTTTTTTTCATAAGTAACTGGCCATCTTTAGTTTGAATTTTATATCATCAACATTTAGTGCAAATTATTATACAGAACAGCTATTTTTTTGCAATATTGCAGTAGGAGGATCTCTCAAAAACGACCCCAGGTGTAGTTGTCTGCATGTGATAATGAGAAAACTGATAACTTCATATTAAAAAAGAATGTAGTGATGAGTAGTATTGTAGATAAGTTATTTTAAGATAATCATATTATTTATGCTGATAGAAAATTAAGAGAATATGTTAATAATATGGAATATGCAAGGTAATAAATTTTAGATTAATTTTTAATATCTTAGTGCCATCTATGAATTATGACTACACACTAATAAATAAATACGTGACTTGTGCCACTACCTACCAAAACATATGTGAAATAAAGGGATGAAATAGATAAATACAATTACTAACTACCATAACCCGCCAAATAAATATTAATTGCACATAAACAAATAAAAAGTAAATGTTATATTAGTATATATAGTGTATTCTCGTACTAAATAAAATGTGTATTTTAAAAAGTTTTATTGTGATGATTAGTTCGTTTGCTAAGTATGTTTAAATTGTTTTAAAGTTTATGGAATTAGGTAACCTATAAAGCATATCTAAGAAGCTTTTAGTGAATAAGTCATTATTTTTTATGAAAAATTGAAGATATCCTTCTAAACATAATATTTAATGCATCCTAGTTGTAAATAATAGGTGAAAATGCTTCCTACTTTTTGTATGTTTGAGGTGCAGTCGCTGTAAAATTAAGCACAAAAAAGAGCCAATAAACTTGTTTTAAAGTATCCTTATAGACCGAAAAATCCAATATTGCATAATTATTAGACATACAATAAATACACTTCGGTGAAATTATCTAATATAGTCATAAATAAGTTTGTAAGATGGACACACGACCAAGTGGATCTCATTCAAGAAAAATATGGGTTATTCAAAAGACAGATGCTATTATCGAAAAAGAATTGCAGTTGAAGTTCTTAAAGGAGTCGTTTCCTGGTGTAAACCCCATGGTAAGTTAACTGCTTATTTGTTTTCAATTTAGTAATTTCGGATTCGCATATGACATCAAGTGCATTCTTCCTAACTTTCTATACTTTATTCCTGTTTAACTTCCTTAAGTACATATTTATAATTAGTCATAGTTAAATTTATTTTTTGCATACTAATATCGTTTAAAACATTTACCAGGCATTGCATGATGCTCTATGTGAAGTTAATTTTAATGCTGACAAAGCTGCACAACTTCTCATGGGCATAAGCAAAAAAGTGTCCGAAATATTGCCGTTTACTCAGTGGAAAAATGAGCTAACTAGTATAATTTCAAGTGGTAATAAATGCGTGGAAACCCCATTACCAGGTGTAATAAATAAAAGGTCTTCAAATTCAAACACCACAAATGATACAAAAAGAGGTGACTTATTGTAATTAATCATTTATGAGCGTTATTAATATGCAATGACTTTTTAGCCAAACTGGAAACATTATTTACAGAAAAGAAAAGTACAAGATTAACCCCTGGTGAAGTTAAAAAACCACTAGTTTCCCAAAAACGCGTAACTGCACATATGACCCTCAATTTTATTCCTAAACACGAAAATAGAGACAGTTTGAATCCTAGAATAGACTATGTCGATGAAAGTAGTAGCAGTGAAACAAAATTATCAAGAAACGAACCACTTGTGAAGCCTGAAGAGAATTTCAAACAGTTAAGAAGTGGTAGACCAATTGAATCTAATATTATGGATTTTATTATTAAGAAAAGATCAAAAAAATTGTCTGAGAAGAAAGGAAAAAGTATCCCAAGTACTGATATGACATCATCTGATTCAACTAGTCCTTTTAGTATTGTGAATTCACCAATGTGTTATCTTCAAGAGCAAACTGTATCAAGGTTCGTTAAACGTCTTTTAAATTGTTTATTTGAAAGTGCTTCACTTGTCTAAATAATAACTTCATTATCAGACAACCATTGTAAGACATAATTAGTATATTTGGAGATTCAAAGATTTATGCATCTATAATTTTATATAAAAATTAAAAGACTTTATTGCTTTATAAATTTAGTTCTGATTTCAATCCCTATGACGGAAGTGACCTGGAAAACGACAGGAACATCTTGCTCAATATTTTCCAAACTGCTGGCTTCAATGACTTGAATTTCATAACATCTTTTTCAAAAAGGGCAGTAGATGCAATTATTGAATGTCGACCTTACAAAAGTTGGATGGATTTGGTTTGTTGTTAAATAAAATTGATACCTACTTAGTGGGACAATTATTTAAATTATTTGTTTACAGATTCAGAAGTTCGAAAATAACAAATTTTTGGACATTGATGTTTTAAATACCACTCGTCAGTTACTAGATATTTACAGAAATCTTAAAAACTTAATTTTGAAACTTGAAGAGATTAGCAAAACCATTAAAAATGAAATTGTTCTTGAAACTATTAAGCATCAGCCATCATTAGTTTCACCTTTGTAAGTGGATTGGTTTTTACAATTTTTTTTTTCGTGGAATAATATTTGATTGCCCTTCTTTTATCGCCTTCTTTTAAGTGTTCGATTGATGGAACATCAAATGTTGGGACTTAATTGGTTGGTGTCGATGAAAGAACAGAGAATTAATGGAATTTTAGTAGATGAAGATCAGTTTAGTACAAGTGTTCAAGTGATTTCTTTTTTGGCTTATTTAAAAGAAGTTAAAGCAACTAAAGTGGGGATTCCCCATTTGGTTGTTGTACCCTCTTGGAAACAAGGTATGTGCAAATAATTGTCAATTATTTTTAATTAAATTATTTTCTGTNTCTTTCCACTTTTTTAAAAATGACATTCATGTTTAATTTTGGAAATAAAAAAGAATTACTGTTATAAAATATACTTTTTATATTCCTAAGTGCCTTTTTGGTACAAAAAGAAATGTTGTGATTAAAATGTACCTGAATGTCGATGTAAATAGACTTATCGTATATTAGATTTATTGTACCAGTGTTAGAAATTTCGATAAATGAAAAAGAAAAGTTCATTTTTTTGATAAAAGTTCGAAATTATGTTCTAGAGTTTACGTTTTTTACGCTTTTGATATGTATATGTTTTTTATAAGGATATTACACAAATTTTTTACAATTTTTATTATTCTTTCATAAACCTTTCCAGCAAACCGGGGTCAAAAATCTTCAAGAATTCGTCTACAATTTAAATAGTTTACATACTTTTATTGTGATCCATCTTTGACATGTTTATTTTACCCAACATAAGAATAAAAAAACTTTTGTTCTGTCCGAGATTTGTTCCCGTGTCGCCCGAGCGGCAGATAATTATAAATTGCAACCTAAAATCGCGCGCAATTTAAATATATAAACACGTGGTAACTATGGCGATAACCAGTTTGAATAATTGTTATTTACGCCCAGCCTACTGAAATTCAAAAAACTATGTTAATTTTTGTTTAAACTTAATCCATATTTGGACAAAAATAAAATTCTCTGTCTTTGTATATTAAAAGATGTTGAATTTTGTACAAAAAAAGCTCTACTTTCGTGCAAATTTATGTTTGATTTTATAAATAAATCTTAAAAGCTATCCTTAAGAACGGATAATGTTTATTCGATATTTCTAATTCTTCTAACTGTAGATACGTACAACCAACAAGTTATTTACAAAGTAAGACTTATTATGAGGCAATTAGTAAACTTTGAGTACCGTTAGATGTTATATGGTCACCAAGTATGCATGTCTCTAATCATAATGATCTATGGTTAGTCATTAATAGTTGTGCAATGTCTTCTCTGGCAATGTCGTTAGTCTATGAATGTCGTCATTCATCATTATGTTTTGCTGTGATATGTAGTCATGTAAACAAAATTGGTTAAATTCAAATAAACATTTTAAATCATTTGTTTTATAAATTAAACAG
Source organism: Agrilus planipennis (assembly GCF_000699045.2). Taxonomy (NCBI): domain Eukaryota; kingdom Metazoa; phylum Arthropoda; class Insecta; order Coleoptera; family Buprestidae; genus Agrilus; species Agrilus planipennis. The sequence goes on along the minus strand of NW_020439033.1, from coordinate 292,222 downwards.
TCAATGGCCACTTGTATTGTGTATCTAGTTACTTTTGCAGGTTAAATAAAGAAGTGGCAAGTACCTGATTTTTCCCCTTAAAAGAAAAATTGTGCTGATGAATTAAAAAATTGTAAGTTCACATTTAATGAAATATTAGGAAATGCATTCTTTTAATATTGTTTTGTAAAATTAATTTAAATTAGTACTAATCGACATGCTCAGTCCAAAACAAAGTACTTTGACTAACAATTCCAATAAGAATGCTGTACAGGAACTGCCGTTCAACCCAAAGGCAGCAGAAGTGTTTTCAGTGCAAAAAAAATATAGAGAGAAGATGATAAGGTATCTCAGTTTTTGTTTTCCCGAAATAGACGGTATTGTAAGTAATTCTCTTCTTATGTAGGTAGGTATTCATTTAATTAAATATGTTCTGTAGGAGTTACATGAAACATTAAAAGAATGTCTGTTTCAAGTGGATAAGGCAGTGAATGTACTTGAAAAGGTATCAGGAATTACTGTAACAACTGATTTTGTTACTTGGTTGAAAAGTATGAGTTTTAATGTGAAGGAAGTTAAAAAACTGATGAGGCCACCAAAGAGCGCTGTGCAAAATATTAATGAGCCAGGTAAATTATTTAAATTTTAGGATAATACACCAAATATCTATCGTGCTGTTTTAATATTATAACAGGCTACTGTTATACAGCTAACAGTTATATTTAAAAATAAAATTTGTGTTATTCTATTTGATTATTGTTTTTCATTACATACTTGTAATTCCATCTTTTAAATCAGTAGTTTTTAATTTTAGAGAACATTTTTAAATTAATGACTGCAAACCATGATGTACCTGAGAATATATCCCGAGAAGAACAAATTTTGAATATTGTAAGCATCTCTAGTGCATCCGTATACATTTTGACAACTAATTTTTTATTTTAAGATTGAAGACAATCAAATAATAGTAGAAAACGCGACCTTAATGCAACTCCTTGCAAAACCTGTTGTTCACATTGAAAGATTGCCCCTTTCAACTATAGAAAGCACATATCAAAACTTGAATAAAAAGTTATATTTGTAAGATAAAAATTCCTCTTTTTTTTTTACTCTCGTATAAAATTTGATTTTTTAGATCATCTCCACCTTACAAAAGAAACAAATCAGCAAGTAGTATTAAAACTACTGAATCTCCAGTAAAGAATAAAGCTAATGTGATGTCACCCAAGAAAAGGAAAACCAAGTTTCAAGATAAGATTAGACCATACAAGAACAGAAAAACATTTGCAGATATAAATGAAGTTAACGAAGAAATAAATTCAGTTTTAGACAGTGATATTCTGCAGTCACTGTCATCTGAAAAGATATTCAAAAAAATTGAAGACAAGCTTAAGTCCTGTGATGAAATAATCGTACTTCCTCCAACTGTGATTTCACATGAAAAGACTTTTAATATTGGTAAGAATGAGTTACTGCGTTCCAAACAAAGTATTAAAATAAAGATAAAAATTCAACATGTAACAGGTGTAAAGACATTCTCCTTAATTGATGATCATGATCTTGAAGAGTCTCAGTCACAAGATAAAGAAGAAAAATTATCACAATCAAGTGATAACATTATTGAATCACCACCAAACAAGATGCAGCCAGTAGATACAAATGATGTTCATAAACCGAAAGTAGATGAAGAACTTTCTAATGGCACAATTAAAACAAATAAAGAATGTGAACCCTTTAAAGAACCTTCATGTTCTAATGATGTAGTTAACAATGTTGATAAAATTATAACTCCGAATAGCAACCGTGGAGAAACAAATTTACCAACAACAGTTCAAGAAACCACAAGTTCAGTTAGTACAGTGAATGTAAACTGTATTCAAGAAATAGGAAGTACAACTGCAATTGAAGATAATATTTGTGGAAAAGAAAACTCTTTTACAACAAATCAAGGAATTTTACATTTGACTGATTCAGTTAACTTAAACTGTACTACAAGTCAAAATGAAGACAATAGTTGTAGTGATAGAATCCTAACTACAGTATTGCCACAAACTTTACCTTCAACAGATACAGTTAACTTAAACCACAATCAAGAAAGTGCAAGTGTGAGTACAATTAAAAATAATAACTACACTGAAAAAAAGTCAGTGGTAATGAGCCAAGAAAATCAACAATCCAGCAATGCAATGCCAAACTGTACTAAAAGAGATATAGGTGCAATTAAAAATTATAATTCAGGAGAAAGACACGTACCAGTAACAAATCCAGCAATGAATGTTGTGAGTAAAACTCAACCAGAGGCAACTGCTAGTACAAGTTCAGCTAAGGGGAATTTTCTGCTGAATGTAACTGTAGAACAGGCTACAGATACATTACTTCCTCTTCTAAAGTGTCTAGTATCTGTAACAAAAAGAGCTAATTCAGAAATATTTAATAATTCAATTACCATGGTCTCAAACAGCCTCAAATATTATTTATCAAAGGTTTGCATACATTCATTCAACATTTATACGTTTATAAACATTATAGCATCAAAAATGTCATTAGAGGATAAAAGTCCCGATTTGGACAAGAAGATTGTTAAGCTTATGTTTGACAGTTTGTCAGCAACTACTGGTAAACATGTAGAAGAGTCCGAATTCTTATTACGGTTTTATACCGAACTACGGGAGATGGCGAATGATCCGAAATATGCATTGGATCCCCTCACCTTGGATAATCCAATAGACAATGGTAGTAATGCCCAAGAAATGGATGCTATTAATAAAAATCGGTTTTATGACGGACACACTTATCAACCAGTTGATCATGTATACTTGACGAATGTGGCGCAAGTTCTTAAACCAGCAAAGTCTTCAGTGCGATCAAATTATAATTCCCGAAAAGGTTCTAGTCATAGTAACGTAAAAAAGCGGCAGAATAATCGTACACCAGTTTCAAAAAGTAGCGTTTCTAATCGTACTTCAAATCGTTCATTTGCGACCCACTTAGTTTCTCTAGCTGCACGTAAAAATAATCCTTTCGGAGTACGGTTTGGTTCTAATCAAAATTTACACGATTCTGCCTACATTTCTAGTACATCTTCAGGAGATTCTCATCCTTCTTGGACCAAAAAGAATTTAGATCCAGCCATCATATCACCCGTTGGCAGTAACTGTTCCAGTTTGACCTCGTCAATTCCCGCATCAAATTATCCAATGCAGACAGTATCTCATCAACCTATTGTCTTATCCACAGCATCTTCTGTTTCACCCCTTAATAGTAAGCCAGTTTATTCAGTACAAAGTCAAATATCGAACGCCAATAACGTTTTAACTAATTTTAATAAAATTCCTATTTCTGCTTTCCCCAAAACAGCGCTCCTTCACACAGTTATTTCCACAGTACGGTCTATCCTCCGACACTTCCTCAACATTCGACTTTCTCTGGAATTCCTTCAATGCAAAATAGCGTTCGAAACAATTACAATCATCCAGAAAGTACCTTTCAGTCGCACGTGAACGAAAGAAGCAAGAAAGAGAACAAAACCTTCGACAATTCCCGAAATTTGCATTTGCCTAGAATTGCGCCGCCTGTGTCTCAAACGTACCCAGTTCACAATTCCTTGCCCATCCAACACGTTTCCGCCCCGTCTCCTTCCGAAGCATCAAATTCGATCGTTAGTCCTGTTCGACAACAGATGATGTCACCTCAAAGTCAACAGTCACAGTGTTTGCCAACAATTCAACCACCTGCGTCTCAAACGTTGTACCCGGTTCACAACCCCATGTCCACCCAAAACGTTTCTGCTCCACCTCCTTCTGAGGCATCAAACTCGATCGTTAATTCTGTTCCACAACAGTTGCTGGTGGCACCTCAAAAATCACAGTTTTTGTTGAGTGACTTGCTTCGTTCGCATCAGTTTCCTCTGTCGCCGACACCCATCAGTGTCGCTCTCGATAAGCCAAATCCTGCTGACTTCCCCGGAAGGAGCGATATTAGTGACAAAGACGGATCGACTGAGCAAAGACATTGTCAGGTGACCAGTAGTCCACCAGTTACCGAGAAAGATATCTCTTCACAACAACCTCCTGCAAATCCCGCCGACAACTTCAAGATTTACTTACCACCACGGTCTTCTGCCGATACAACAAATAAAGAAGCTCAACCAGAGGGCCCAGTATCTTCAGAAGAAGTACCAGCAGCTAATGTTCATGGTACATCATCTAACGACGATATCGTTAAAATAAGTGATTCTGAAGAAGAAGAAGACGAAGGAGAAGTTGAACCGGAGTACATCAGTATTGAAAAGTGGGTCATCATGAACCAGGAAGTTATCGACTTGGAAGACTATGACGATATATTTGAACCGAAATATTTGAAGCAGGACATTAAAAATGAAATGAATAATGACGGTTATGAAGAATCTGTAACGGTTGAGGTCAGTCAGTGTTGATTAAGGTTTTACGTAACTAGAATAATTGTCGTTTGTTACAGGAATTTCCACCAGAGGTGTCGTCTCCTGATAGTGGAATATGCACCCCCAAAGGGGTAAGTTTATATACCATACATGTCGTATGCATGGGGACTTAAGTCTTGATAATCGAAATAACAAAGCCTAGTACTTTGTTGTTGCGCATGTGCTGTTTATTGCTTATCATCTAATTAAAATTATCATTAGCAGTCGTTAGTAGTTAGATAATTTATGTTGCACGATTCTTTTGCATGTGGGCCA
>NW_020439033.1:250752-285287 GCF_000699045.2 Agrilus planipennis | reverse complement strand
TTCTGAACGATGGGTATGTGCAAATAATTGTCAATTATTTTTAATTAAATTATTTTCTGTTTTTTTTTTTTTAAACCAGACGACTGGAGATCAGATTTTAGAAGAATTTCGCCAGAATTAAAAGTCTTCTTTTATCATGGAAGTAAAGAAGAGAGGCGTCAGTATAGAAACGAATGGTATAAGGGGGAATTATCAAAATATGACGTCATCCTTGCTACGTAAGAAAAGCTGAAATTTTTAGTATAGAATATGTGTTTTAGTCTCTAAATTTGTAGACAAGGAACGTTTATTTCCACTCCAGAAGAAATTAAAATGTTTCGTATTATGCAATTACACTGTGTCATTTTTGATGATACACCAACACTTAAAGACATTAACAATGTGTTTAATGAGCATGTGATGAAGATTAAGGTAAAAAAGGATCTCTTGAAAATCGCACTTTTAAATTACAGTAGACTCGCTATAGTGTGGAAATTGCATAACAGATACCTTTCATATTTATTAGGCTAAACCGTCATATATCGTTAAAAAAATTAAACCTTCTGCTATAGAAGCGAATAGATGTATATCCCGATACATTTGGTACTTTCCCAGATGTATTAGCCCAAGGGATAATGTTTTTTTTTTGTGTATTCATTTCATAAGTTGTTGTTAGTGGTTTCGTTATGTGCGTTCCACATATACGGCCTAATTTTTGTACATATTTTTAGTGCTTAATTTAATTAATTCTAGGCATCTCAAAAATTACTTCTGTTAAGTAAACCGCCCCAAAACAATATTCTGGAAGTGCTTTCTCTATTAAAGTTCGTATTTCCAATCGATTTTGACATAAGTTTAGAAGATTTGGCAACATTTATAAATAATAAATACATAGTAAGAGTTAATTTACTTTTTTATACTTGGAATTAGTAAAAAAGGCTTTACTATTATACAGGTACAGAAAAGCAATCTTTCAAGTTTCCATTTGGAGATTATTCAACATGCAGCGATAGTTTTGAAAATTGTATTGTTCCAAAGACTGAAAAAGGACGTCCAATCATCACCTATTAAAAATGATATGAATAAGGATCATGTCCTTCCAACAAATATAAACGATCAAATCGAAAGTATTATTAAAGAAGTTAGTTAATTTGCCATACTTTAATTGTTTTGTCTTTATATTTATATGAAAATATTGTTTTAGATTCAAAGGCTTGAACTACCAATCAAATTGGCTTTCAACCAGTTGACAACATCTCCACGAGTTTTTGTAAAGAAGATAAATTTACTCGATGAAATGACTAGGTAAATACAATACGCATTTTTCTTTATGACGTCTATAAAATACGTCAAGCTTTTTTCAACTTATACTCAACTTTTAATATATCACGTGTGTACATCTACCCCTCTGTAACGACAAATGAAAACATCATACCAATGGAACAATTTTTACATATTTTGCAGAATTAAAGAGAGCGGTTTGAGAAGAGACAGTCGAGTAGCCGCAAGGGGTGGCGGCCGTGGTTACAGAGGACGTAGAGGATTGGGCAGATGGCATAGAGCAAGAGGTCGGTCCTATGCTTGGCGACACGATGATACAGACTCCTCTTCAGCAGAATGGAGTAGACGTTCTTCAACAGAAAGCCTCATTACGTCAACAGATTTCGATAATCTCACGGATGAAATATCTAACCCTCATATGGGTAGTACAAAAGGGGTTCGAAACGTGGCAAGAAGGGGACGCACATGGTCATGTGCTGTAGGTACCAGCGATTCGCCGAGACAAGCGCCATCGTTGCGAAATGTAGCCAGACGTGGAAGAAAACTTGGTGGAAAGTCACAATTATTTGAAATTCCTGTTGATGGAGACGAAAACGATAAAGAAACTAGTACTGCGAGATCTCCAAATGGTAAAAGGCGCGGTAGAGGCAGATCAAAGCTACAAGGGACTGATCATACAGCTTTCCAAACAACATCGACTGCTACCAAAAAGATTCTAGAAGTGAATCCAAGAGTAATACAAACAACGAGGTACTTGCTCTGATTATATTTTTAGTTTTCACTATTATTACATGAGATTTTAAAATTTTTGTACATCAAAAATAATCATAAATTCCCATGGTTAATACTTAAAAGCTTTAACGATTCAACTAATAGTATGCAGTAATTAATTTTATTTGTTTATGTTTCAGAACAGAGAATGATGTTGAGGAATCAGAAAGCGATGACACATTTACAGATTCAGATTTCAAGGAAAGTGATTTAGTGACTTCGACAAGTACAGATACCGACGACAGCTGGAACCAAAATAGGGGCAGAAGCAGGAAGAAATTGAGAAACAGTAAAAGGAAGAAAAACAATACGAGGGCCATAGCGGAAAGGAGGTTAAAGTCTGCGGGTCATGATCTAGAAAATATGTTAAACGACATTTGGAACAAGAAAAATAAGTCACAGGATGCGTGTGAAGAAGATATTACCGAAGTAAGCAAGTGTCTGGTGAAGATCGAATTTGAAGATGATGGCATTACCATCAAGGAGGAACCGTTAGAAAAGGAAATTAAAGTTGAAGTCGGAGAAGACAGTAATACAAAACCGTTTATAAAATTATCTCCAAGCAAACAACAAACCCCTCCCAGTCCGCAAGAAGATCCATTATTCATAGAGGAAGAAGAGCGAGATCAAATTACTGAGGGAGCAAATATATTCAGTAACGATATTATTTTAAAAGCTAACGACATTGCGAAAGACAATAATCAGAACACTACTGCGCCGTGTCTGGTGAACAAGTTCACAGAACAAAGTAAAAAGGAACTTCGAAAAAGTTCCTCCTGTGTCAATTTGACAAGTGATATTATTGTCGTAAGCGATGATTCAGAGGTCGAAGAACAACTGAATAAGAAAATATCGTTCAATGAAGTCCTTGCAGGGATCGATGAACAAGGCACAAATGATAACAGCAAAAACATTAAAGAAGAATCTAACAAAGTTTCAGCATCAAAGGGTTCTGTAATTATTGGTTACGATAAAAGTGACAAGAGAGATGATTTTACTGTGGATATTAGTTCAGATACAGACAGTGTTGATGACTCTGTGAAGGAGATAAATAAACCTCTAAAACTAGACGATATAATGATGATAATACTTGGTAATGAAAGACCTGCACCAACGAACATAACACACCTTATAAATGCCCAACTCAATCACATAGAGATTATTCAAGAAAAGCCTCCAGAGAAAGACGTTTCAGGGAATCCCCACTCGTCAGAACAAGAATCTACTAAGGTGTCATCTTTTTTGAATGAACCTAAAAGTAAATCATCATCATCTACAGTAAACAGTGACACTGCAAATGATAATGACTTGCTGAAGCAGTTAGCAGACGTTGAAGAAAACAACATAGAAATTGTGTCATTACCTGCTGAAAGAAATTTATCATCAACCAACAGAGAGACTGCTTCATCTTCCAACAATATAATTGCCCAAAGTGCAAAGATGTTATCCCTTGAAACGCCAGAGAGTACTTGTTTAAAAACTGGATCATTACCAAGTGGATTGGATAGCAGAAAGGAAAAACATTCATCTTCTCCTAAAAATGATAGTGGTCCTACAAAAGCATCTTTGTTAGGGGATCAATCTCCCAAAATATCAGATAATCCTATACTAAAACATTCTGATACTAATAATGCAGAAAGCAGTGATAAATTCCAATCTTCTGGGACTCCCGAGACTGACAAAAGTACTTCAGCAAATATACTATATGATATGTTGGCAAAAAAGACTTTGCCAAAGTGTTTTAATAAAATATAGTTGTTGTGATTGCCGGAGGCGACGCTTCTCTTGTGAGTCTCATATTTACAGAAAAAAATCATAAACGATGTTATCATAACTCTAATAGTGGTGAATTTACTAACTAGTGTGTTTTTACACCTGAAAAATTATGTTTAGATACGTTTAAGATTCAATTTAGGTTTTGTTGTCGATTTGGTATGTGTAAAAGTACTTTTTTAAACTTTTATATGTAAAGAAAACCCAGATAGTCATCAACAAATAATGTTACATTCAACAGAAGTACTAAACAATTCGTCAAATACTTGTGTCTTATCTACTCTTTTATGTTATTATTCAAGTTTTGTTTAAGAAGGATAGAATGATGATATGTTAAAAATTGAATGCGATGTGGTATTTCTTCGCTAGTATGTAATTATATAAAAAAATTAATTAGCTGTAAATACAAAAATTAAAACGTTTATAAGATTTTTGTTCAATATTATTAAAGGGTATGAGAAAGCTATGAAAATTGACTTTTCTTTAAAAAAAATACCTGTTTTTTATACTTTTCAGCATATTTTTGCAAATATTGTTATCAGTTCTTGTGCACGAAGACATATAATGACCTACATAAAATGAATATATGAATAATAATGGTAAAGTCGAGGGTTAACAGCAATCTAGTGTTTACTATACTAGCATGTACTTGTAAAGAAGTAAAGTTTGTTCAGGGTACTATTTGAAAGTAGAAGCAGGATTTTCAAAATTGTTTCTCATAGACTTGAATAAACGATATTAACAGAAAAAATAACAATAAATAATCCTATAAATTCGCATTTATTATCTCATCTACCAGTTTCATTTTTAAACCCACATCAGTTATGTCAGCTTCTGGTCAGCTTAACGTTACAGATTTCCCTTATTAACATTGATAATCTATATGAGCTGTAGTTTACTTCACCCGAATATAGATAACGCGACAACCAAGTTTTTCAAAAAAAAATGCTACAAGAATGAATTTTCCTATTATTTTACAATATACTTATGTATCTACCGTTTATTAAACATTAAATAGGCTTTTCTTGAATACATAAAAAAAAACAACCGGAAAACCGTCCATGAAATAAAATTTCAGAATAAAACAAGTAACCAAGCAAAATAAATTATTTTTAATAAGACAATCATCTGAATTAAGTTGATAGACGTATGTCAAAAAGCAAATAAAAATATAACTCCACAAAAAAGGGGTTTTAGAAGTGATAATACGTAATAATTTTGAGCAACATAATGACCCATTTTTTACAAAGCGAGCTGCCACCTGATGATTCTGAATCAAAAATATTACAAAAAAGACCATCAATCCCGGTTACGTCTACAATTGATAGTGAGTTAACATTTGAACGCTTTTTTAGATCACGAATTTTTATAAATGAATTTAAAAAAACGCTCTATTTTTCTTATAAAATATCGGAAAAATGCGAGATTGAAAATCTGCTTGCACTTTGAGGTTCTACACAGTTTTTTGGATACATACCGTGTACTAAGTACCAAAAATATTTCTTTTTGTGGTCGATAATAAACGAGCGCTTTTATAGATCGGAAATTTTTGTTAATTAATTTGACAAAAACGCTATATTTTTTCAATAAGAAGTTGAGTCGAACATCTGCATGTATCACAACGTTCTACACATCTTTCTGAAGATATATCTTGTGTTAAAATTTCAAAAATACCTCATTTACTAGTCCAAATTCTAGGAGCGTTTTTTCAGCGCGGGAATTTTTATGAATATTTTCCTTTTAATGATACCAGATCGAAAATCTGTTTGCTCCATGAGATTCTATACCTTTTTTTTGCATGCATATCACGTATTAAAAAAATGAAAATGTTTTTTGTGTGGTCGANAAACGAGCGCTTTTATAGATCGGAAATTTTTGTTAATTAATTTGACAAAAACGCTATATTTTTTCAATAAGAAGTTGAGTCGAACATCTGCATGTATCACAACGTTCTACACATCTTTCTGAAGATATATCTTGTGTTAAAATTTCAAAAATACCTTATTTACTAGTCCAAATTCTAGGAGCGCTTTTTTAACGCGGGAATTTTTATGAATATTTTCCTTTTAATGATAACAGATCGAAAATCTGTTTGCTCCATGAGATTCTATACCTTTTTTTTGCATGCATATCACGTATTAAAAAAATGAAAATGTTTTTTGTGTGGTCGAAAATGTACGAGCGCTTTTTTAGATCAGGAACTTTTGGTAATTCATTTGACAAAATCCACAAATTATTTCAACAAGAAATTAAACTGAACATCAACCAATACCACAAGGTCCTACACACTTTTATGAAGATATATTTCGTGTTAACATTTCAAAAATAACTTTTCTAATAGTCGAAATTTTAGGAGCGTTCTTTTAGCACAGGAATTATTGTGAATATGTTTCATGAAAGTGGTTTAATTCCTTTTAATGATGCTTTACTGAAAATCTGTTTACACCACGAGATTCTACACAGTTTTTTGGATACATACCGTGTACTAAGTACCAAAAATATTTCTTTTTGTGGTCGATAATAAACGAGCGCTTTTATAGATCGGAAATTTTTGTTAATTAATTTGACAAAAACGCTATATTTTTTCAATAAGAAGTTGAGTCGAACATCTGCATGTATCACAACGTTCTACACATCTTTCTGAAGATATATCTTGTGTTAAAATTTCAAAAATACCTCATTTACTAGTCCAAATTCTAGGAGCGTTTTTTCAGCGCGGGAATTTTTATGAATATTTTCCTTTTAATGATACCAGATCGAAAATCTGTTTGCTCCATGAGATTCTATACCTTTTTTTTGCATGCATATCACGTATTAAAAAAATGAAAATGTTTTTTGTGTGGTCGAAAATGTACGAGCGCTTTTTTAGATCAGGAACTTTTGGTAATTCATTTGACAAAATCCACAAATTATTTCAACAAGAAATTAAACTGAACATCAACCAATACAACAAGGTCCTACACACTTTTANAATTTTTGTTAATTGATTTGACAAAAATGGCATATATTTTTAATAATAAATTGAACCGAACATCTTCCCTACCACAACGTTCTACACATCTTTCTGAAGATATCTTGTGTTAAAATTTCAAAAATACCTTATTTACTAGTCTAAATTCTAGGAGCGCTTTTTTAACGCGGGAATTTTTATGAATATTTTCCTTTTAATGATAACAGATCGAAAATCTGTTTGCACCATGAGATTCTACACCTTCTTTTGCATACATACCACGTATTAAAGAAATGAAAATGTTTTTTGTGTTGTCGAAAATGTACGAGCGAATTTTTGGTAATTCATTTGACAAAAACCACAAATTATTTCAATAAGAAATTAAATTGAACATCATACAATACCACAAGTTTCTACACACTTTTCTGAAGATATATATCGTGTAAACATTTCAAAAATAACTTTTCTAGTAGTCGAAAAGTTAGGAGCGTTCTTTTAACACAGGAATTTTTATGAATATGTTTAACGAAAGTGGTGTAATTCTTTTTAATGATGCTTTATCGAAAATCTGTTTGCACCATGAGATTCTATACAATTTTTTTTGCATAGATATTATGTATTAAAGAACCGAAAATATTTTTTTGGGCTCGAAAATGCACGAGCGCTTTTTTAGATCGGGAATTTTTGTTAATTGATTTGACAAAAATGGCATATATTTTTAATAAGAAATTGAACCGAATATTTTCCCTACCACAAGGTTGTATACACTTTTCTGAAGATATATTTCGTGTTAACATTTCAAAAATACCTTTCGTAGACTTTTTATGAATATGTGTTGTAAGTTTTCAGTACATCCAGTGTTCTAATACAAAAGGATATAGGCAAATTAAAGTTGAAAAAATCGAAAAGGTTGTTATGTCTTGTGTGTAAAAATCCCCCCAAATATACTTCGGGAGAGATGGAGTTACGTTTGCAGAGATTACAAAGGCTTTGTCTCTCGCATGTGAGGGATGCTTACAGACTTCATTTACTTCGTTTACAAGGTAAAAAAAAAAAGAAAAAAATTATTGAGGTATATTTCTATAATACCATTAAAACCTATGCACATATATGCAACAAATTGTACACGTCCAACATTAACTTCTATGGTTATAACATGTCATGTATGCAATCAACCATACACCCGAGTATTGACATTTAAACCCGCTCACGTTTTTGCAATTGTTTACGTCGAATACAGTATTTTAATTAAAAAGTTGTTATTAGATGATTCGCTTATATCTTCTAAACTTCTTAATAATAAAGTCCGATAGCATTTTAATAACCGTAGCACCTATTTTAATCTTTCTGTCTAATCTTTTTCCACAATTTTTAATTAATCTAAAAGTGAAATTTCCAACCATTTTGTTAACAATTTACTGGTGAGTGATACACACAAACCTTGATAAACTTAAACATTACCACCCACATACGATGACTTTCTCTATTTTTGGTAAATATCAAAGTAAAACCTTTTCTAATTGCAATTGTTGTAAGCAAAAAGACAGAAATGAATTTTTACAGGTTTGGAATTGATACAAGAATTTTTGCAAAGGGCTCGTGTTAACGATTTGACAATTCAACACATTAAACCTCTTGTTTGGTGTGCCGTGAGTTGTCTTCATCATTTTTATATTAGGTCCTCTTTTAAACGCGGAATCACACCATGGATCAGAAGGTACTTTGCATTTATGTCGATTTTTCCAAATAAAAACTATTTCTGTGATGCTACAGAAAAGTTATAGGCATCATTAAATACTATGGAAAATTTTAAGACATTTTTTCCTTTTAATTTTTCCAATCCGGTGTATAATAAGTTAGTAATTAACAAATAAAGATTGAGATAACAATCAGCCAATCAGAGTGCGTTAGATTTGTTGCATGGAGAAACAGGCGAATCATGGCCAACGATTGAAACATCTGCTAACTACTTCTACTTGCAGCGAGGAAAGCCTCCTCTGATGGGTTGATAATTATAACTTTCAATCTCTAATTATTTGGTAATTCTACGTCAGAGAGAAAAACCGCAAAGGAAAGAATGTCTTAGAATTTTACGAAGAATCTGATGATGTACTTTTCGTAAAATATTTTTGGAATACCAATATTTAAAGCAACCAAGTGAGAAAACAAAGGCAATTTTAGGAGACAAGCAAAAAGGGCGACCACGATTTTTGAAAAAGTTTTACAATTTTTAGAAATGCATCGTCACATTGTTATAGAATCAGCGTTGACATTTCTTACCGAAGGTCAAGTATGGTATGATGAATATATTACATCCGAGACTCTGAAAAGCCTTTTCGATACCAGCGAACAATATGAGAAGGGTCTTCAAATAATATTAGGTACAAATTCTGCAACAAAATATTACCCGTTTAATTTTTCCCTGCCCCCTGAAAAAAAAACTCTGCGGGCGCCCATGGGTTCAATTTAAAAAATGTTTATTAACTTCTAATGATAATTCTAATTTAAAAAAAAATACGCTACATCCCCATGTAATCCCGGCTGGATTCTCTTTCGTCCTATAACTGATGGGAAACCCCTAACAATAAATGTTTATATTTTAGACAATTGCTTGTCGTTATTACCAAATGCAGTTGTTTATGCTGATCAAATCTTATCAACACTGACGTACACAATAAAAAACCATATATGGCTAGAGTTAAGTGACGATCTCATAGAAAGAATTCTGAACATTTATCTCATCAGTCTCAATCCAGAAAACGAAGAAAATTATTTGTATGCACCAATGAAAGAATGCCTGGAATCGTTCGTGAAAGTCGTTTTGGAACGAATTAGCAGCACTGAACATATGAAAATAGTAAGTAGGGATCAGTGACGGTGCGGGGGATTATAAAAGATTGTACGTACGGGAAATATGGGGGTGATAGTTAGGGGAGACCGGGGATGGTTGACTAGTTTTTTACTGAATAGTTCATATTTTTTTTGTTTTAATGTATATAGACAAGAAAAGCATGTAAATTGATAGAAAATCTATTAACCTAATAAAAATATGTAATGTTTAGTTCTTAGTTTAGTATAATAGTGATGATTTAATGCATTTTATAAAATATTAAATCTTAGTCAATCTACCCCTGGCCCGGGGTAGGTAGACCATATACCCGGGGTAAGTTGACTCATGTACCAGTAAGAGTCAAATCATGAGAAGGAGCAAATAATTAAACCTTTTGTTAAAAAATAAACTGGCTAAAGTTTCCTCTTCTAGATTAGTAAAAATTTGTCAATTTTTTATATATTCCACTGTGTCCAGGGTTAATTCTGCTCTCGTCAATTTCGGATTCTGTTCTAATTTTTCTTTTAATTTGGCCACGTAACGATTTAAAAGTCCAATAAAAAGTTAATTTATGTGGTGTTTTCAACTACATATTTCATTGGGGTTGGTTGAATAATTATTCAACCAGCCCCGAAAAAAATTGGTCTACCAACCCCAGACGCCATTTTTAATTTTGATCGCATGGCTAGCCTAAACACTGCCGTTGACTTGAAAAATAAGATATGAAATATGATAAATGTGCCCTCATTAAACGCTAGGACTAATAGAAAAATGATTTACATAAAACGAGTAGGCATCAGATCAAAAAATACAATATATCAAAATATTACTTATGTGATTGAAATATGAAAAACATGTCAGTGTTCGAAAACAACGCACGACCGCGATGTGACGCTTCAGACAACTGAGCGGGACGCGAAATGAAATGCTTGGTTATGATCAGATGACATACACTGTCGAAGAGTTTTCGGTATTTAGGCTACCTACCCCTATAGTCAACTATCCCCGGTCTCCCCTACCTGTAAGACGTAACTATTTCCAAGGTATTTTTATCAGTTCTAAACGCTTACATTGTAATGATGAGCAAAGCTCATACAAATCTTGGTATTCGATCTTGATCTTGGTCTTGTTCGAATAGTTCTAGTCTTAATCTTGCTAGTATAAAGACCGTCTTGGTATTGATCTTGCATTTTCCCAAGATCAAGACTGCAAGATCAAGATCAGTTTTGTTAATTACTATTTCATTGTGAAGCAAATGAGTACGTACTTTGTAAGATCAGGGTAACTAAAAATCACCCAGGGCTGCCATGAACGCTAAGGTCGGCTCTGTGTCGTATGTGGTGTTACCAATTTAGAAGATGTAAGTGCACATTTGAATAAGTGTCTGGAAAGTATAAAAATAGTAAAGAGGCACCGGATATAAAACACCTAAATCACAACGTCAGTAGTCACCAGGTCATGGTCAAATTGTGAAAGAATTACAGCCACTTGTCTACCATCCATTTGTTTCTACGATAAGAACTTTTATTACTTCTCCAAAGAGAGGGAGAGAGAGTGAGAAAGATCAACTTGAGACTACTACAATTATCTCTACGAAAAAAAAAACATTAATAAATAATTCATCATTAAAGACAGTACAACTGTAGGGATAGATGTGCAAGGGCAAAAGATTAGTATGCTTAGATTTGCAGATGATATAGCAGCATTAGCATCTAGGAGGAGTTAGAGATAGCTTTAGATAAAATGGAAGCGGCACTGACAGATCAGTACTGTGTATGAAAATAAATAAAAGTAAAACTAAAATACTGGTTTGCAAGGGAAGAAAAAATAGGGAAAGAGCGAATATAAAGATAGGGAGACGAAAAATTAGAAGTGGCTGATTTTAGATACCTAGAAAGTCAGGCTGGAAGGAGTTGTAGGGATATAAAGCAGAGGATAGCGCAGGGTCGTGTCGCCTTTAATAAAAAGAAGTCACTTCTATGCTCGCGAACGGTTAATTTAGAAATTCGAAAAAGATTGTTAAAGGTGTATGTTTGGAGCACGGCGTTGTACGGGTGCGAAACATGGACAGTGGGCGCGGCGGAAAAGAAAAGGTTAAAAGCGTTCGAAATGTGATGTTATAGGCGGATGATGAGGATTTCGTGGGTAGAAAAGGTTAGAAATGAAGAGGTATTGGAAAGAGTAGGAGAACAGAGGACTCTATGGAAGTCAATAAAAAATAGGCGAGATAGGTTGGTAGGACTCCTTTTTAGGCATGTAGGTCTAGTCAGAGACATATTAGAGGCAGAAACAGGAGTTAGGAGGGGTAGATGTAGACCTAGATTAGATTACTGTTCGCAAATAGTTAAGGATGTAGGATGTTCTAGTTTTAGGGAAATGCGAAGTTTAGCTCAGGATAGGAAAGAGTAGAGGTACGTGTCCAACCAGTCTTAGGACTGACGGCCTTATGATGATGATGATGATAATAAATAATGAAATCAATGAAGTAATAAATGAGAAATACGGTAGAACTCGGTTATAACGTAACATCACTCTATGCGATATTCTGATGTAATAACGGAGTGTCTTTATTGACGGAAGTTTACCGATATTTTCAGCGTTGGTTTGAATAGTGAACTGGCGATACTATTAAAAGCTGACGTTACATCAGAGTTGTCGTTGTAACCGATGCCTGTTATAACCAAATTCTAGTGTAGGTACTTTTTATTTAATTTAAAAACGGATTAAGTTTTTAATTAGTAATTTATCGAAAGCAATTAGCGTTTCGATCTTATGTGATTTCAAGTAATACTTTCGATATTTCGTTTTGTTTTAGCTAAGCGAACTGATAAAATGGCTGATGGCGAACAATCTTCGTCACGAATTAGTTCTGGAATTCGGTAATTTAATTGAACACGCTGCTAAAGCTCATTCAATTACCTTTTATTACGAAACCCTGGTCGAGGATGTACTGCTGTTGGTTTTTAAGTTGATCGCGTCGGAAACCAGATCTTACAGTCTTTTAGGAAATCGAATTTTCCAATGTTTGATGGACAGAGGCAAAAACAGGAGTTACTTTGATACTCCAAAGTAAACGAACAATATTTTAGGCGTAGTCGATGTAATATTTATCAATTAATTTATGTTGTTTTACAGGATATTCTTTAGGGATATTAAGTACGACATCGAAGTAAAAGAATGCAAATCCTGTGACGCGTATTTTATTAGGAGGTTTAGAGAGACAATTCACGATACTTTCATGAGAGCTGTTAAAAATCATGGCTCGTACAGGTAAATGTTGATATTGTTTCATAACTAGTCCTTCGATGTTCTTCCTTAAGCTTCACATTTAACTTAATCCAAAATTTGAATTCGTTTGGCACCTTATCAAGTCCCACATACGAATTTCAAGCCTTAAGGATTTGTGCTGTCTATTAGGACTTGATATTATTTGTCAATTTGTGCTCTTTTTCATTAATCTTTGTGATGGTTTGCCTAGTTTTCATTTTGTTAGTCAAACCTTCATTGTATTGGTTGTTCTATTTTAATATTGCTTTTCAATTCCCACATTTTTTTATCAAGGTTTAGTTGCTTTGGTCAAATCATGGTACCGTCTGTCAAGTCATGGGATTGGTTGTCAAATCTTTGAAACGTCTTGTAAGGCTTCGTATCATTGACCACCTGATGCTGTTCTTTTTTGGCAGACCTTGGTCTCGTGTCTCCATTATCAAGTCTTTGTACTTCTTTTTAAGCCCTTTGGTCTTATTTTCCATGTCAACATTTGATTCGGTGTGCCAAATCTTAGTACCGTCTGCGTACTCAGATTTGGTCTTGCTTAGCACTCTTAAGTTTTGTCTGTTAACCTGTACTTCTTCATTATCAAATCCTGGTCATCTCTGTCAAACCTCAGTCTTATTTGTCAATCATTTCTATCGAATTTCAAGCCCTAGTCTTGTCTATCAGTCAATTATATTACATACTTAGCATCAGCTCCTACTGTCGAATATTTTTATTACCATTAAAACATAAATTTTTAATATCGATTTCGTATGTCAAGGTTTCGTGTATTTCGGTCTCTCTTAACAATGCCTGTCAAGGCTTAGCCCAGTTTGTAAACTTCTTGTGTCATTTAGTCTTGTTTATGAGACTTTTACAGCGTGCATTGAGTAGTAGTTGTGACTGTAGAGTCTTTGTACTGCCTGTCAAATCTTGGGCTTGTTTATGAAGTCTTTGAAACGATCTAACAAAGATGGTCTTGTTTACCGCCTGAGGTTGTCGCTTATCAGGCCTTGTAATAGTTTCCCAAAAGCATTTGTATCAGGTACTATTATTTTCTGGCAGGTCTTAGTCTCGTTTTTAAAGTCCTTGTACTCCTTTTTAAGCCTTTTGATCTTGTTTTTCATGTCAATATTTGATTAGGACTTAGTCCCGTCTGCATGTCCAGACTTGATATAATTAACCACTCTGTTAACCCACGCTACGTAATGATTTCACCCTTATCAAATCCTGATAGTATCTGTTAAACCTCAGTCTTATTTGTCAATCCTTTCTATCGATTTTCAAGCTTTGGTCTTGTCCATCAGTCAATTAAATTACATACTTAGCATCAGCTCTTACTGTCGAATATTTTTATTACCATTAAAACATAAATTTTTAATATCGATTTCGTATGTCAAGGTTTCGTGTATTTCGGTCTCTCTTAACAATGCCTGTCAAGGCTTAGCCCAGTTTGTAAACTTCTTGTGTCATTTAGTCTTGTTTATGAGACTTTTACAGCGTGCATTGAGTAGTAGTTGTGACTGTAGAGTCTTTGTACTGCCTGTCAAATCTTGGGCTTGTTTATGAAGTCTTTGAAACGATCTAACAAAGATGGTCTTGTTTACCGCCTGAGGTTGTCGCTTATCAGGCCTTGTAATAGTTTCCCAAAAGCATTTGTATCAGGTACTATTATTTTCTGGCAGGTCTTAGTCTCGTTTTTAAAGTCCTTGTACTCCTTTTTAAGCCTTTTGATCTTGTTTTTCATGTCAATATTTGATTAGGACTTAGTCCCGTCTGCATGTCCAGACTTGATATAATTAACCACTCTGTTAACCCACGCTACGTAATGATTTCACCCTTATCAAATCCTGATAGTATCTGTTAAACCTCAGTCTTATTTGTCAATCCTTTCTATCGATTTTCAAGCTTTGGTCTTGTCCATCAGTCAATTAAATTACATACTTAGCATCAGCTCTTACTGTCGAATATTTTTATTACCATTAAAACATAAATTTTTAATATCGATATCGTATGTCAAGGTTTCTTGTATTTCGGTCTCTCTTAACAATGCCTGTTAAGGCTTAGCCCAGTTTGTAAACTTCTTGTGTCGTTTGGTGCTGTTTACGAGACTTTTGCAGCGTGCATTGAGTAGTAGTTGTGACTGTAGAGTCTTCGTACTGCCTGTCAAACCTTGGGCTTCTTTATCAAGTCTTTGAAACGATCTATAAAACATGGCCTTGTTTACCGCCTGAGGTTGTCGTTTATCAGGCCTTGTAATAGTTTACCAAATGCATTGTATCATTTCTGGCAGGTCTTGGCCTGGTTTTTCAAGTCGCTGTAGTCCTTTTTAAGCCCTTCGATCTTGTTTTCCATGTTAACGTTTAATTAGAACTTAGCCCCGTTTGACTTAAACTAATTTCCCGCTCTGTTAACCCATGCTACGTAGTGATCTCACCCTTATGTTGCCCTGGTTGTATCTGTTAAACCTCAGTCTTATTTTCCAATCATTTCTATTGATTTTCAAGCCTTGGTCCTGTCTATCATGTAATTACGTCACATATCGAGCTTCAACTTTTACCGTCGAATCATTTTATTACCCTTACTGTCTAGAGTTTGATTTTCAAACGTCATGGACTTCATATATCAACCTTTCTTGTATTTCGTCCTCTTTTTACATTGCCTGACAAGCCTAAGCCTAGTTTGTCGACCTTTTGTGACACTTGGTGTTGTTCACTAGATTTTTGTGAGTTGTGAGTCTTTATGTCGCCTGTCAAGGCATGGGCTTGTTTGTGGTTTAAGCCTTTAAAACGTTTTATAAAACTTGATTTCGTTCACGCCTGATGTTGTGGCTTATCAGGCTTTGTAATGGTTTACAAAAATATACTTATCTGGCCGGACTTTTGACTTTGTTCGACTAATTATTGGACTGTCTTTTAAGCATTTTGATCTTGTTTTCCAAATCCACGTCAACATTTTACTAGGTGCCAAACATTGGTGTCCTGCGTGTCCAGGCGTAGTCTTATTTACCATTCTTAGGATTTCATCTTTGTTACAAAATGATTTCATCTTTACAATATGCTTGTCATGCCTATCGGTCTTATTTGTCACTCGTTTCTATTGATTTTCCAACCTTGGTCTTACTATCTAGTACATTGCATCCCACATGAGCCTTAGTTACTACTGTCGAAACTTTTTATCGCCTTTAAAACCTTAAGTTTGATTTTCAAGTACTGTTCTGTTTACTAGGACTTTACAAGTGTACAATAAGGCTTAATTTTGTGTGTCCAGCCTCTGTATTGCATATCGAACCATATTCTTACCTATCAAGTCTTCATTTCGATTCTAAATAAGGCTTGATCTTATGTATATTAAGCCTTGGTTTTGCCTGAGAGATTTTGCTCTTTCGCAAGATTCAATAGTTTTGAAGCATTTTTCTTTAGATTGAATTTAGAAAACGTATACAGATCAATATGCATTCTCATTGTCGAAGTCCCCGCTGGTTCTACAGCGGCGACGGTGGTTTGTTTGGCGATGGCTTGCCAAGAATATGCTATTTCTGGAGTCGATTTGGACATGAGCTATACAAATCAAATACATGCAACTGTAATCTCTATATTATCGTTGGTGTGCTGGGTGAATTCAGCAGATGTAAGTTTTGATTGCCTTTTCTGTTTAAATTACTGCCCTTTGCAATGCTGGATGCCAAAAATCATTAGTCAAAATTTCGCACTATAAGACAGTAGTGATGAGCAAAAGAAGACCAAGATCAGACTATTCCAGTCTTGTAGTTGGTCTTGTTCTTAGTCTTGTTCAAATGGTTCTAGTCTTGGCCTCAGTCTTAACCTTTGGTCTTGCTCAAATGCTTCTAGTCTTGATCTAAGTTATAGCCTTGGTCTTTTTGCTTATCACTTCATCATCATCATATGGTCGTCAGTCCTAAGACTGGTTGGACACGCACCTCCACTCTTTCCTATCCTGAGCTAAACTTCGCTTTTCCCTAAAACTAGAACATCCCACATCCTTAACTATTAGCGAACAATAATCTAATCTAGGTCTACAACTACCCCTCCTAACTCCCTTTCTGTCTCTAATATGTCCCTGAACTAGACCTTCATGCCTGAGAAGGTGTCCTATCAACCTATCTCGCCTATTTCTTATTGATTTCCATAGAGTCTTCTGTTCTCCTATTCTTTCTAATACCTCTTCATTTCTAATATTTTCTACCCACGATATCCTCATCATCCGCCTATAACACCACATTTCGAACGCTTCTAACCTTTTCTTTTCCGCCGCGCCCACTGTCCATGTTTCGTACCCTTACAACGCCGTGCTCCAAACATACACCTTTAACAACCTTTTTCGAATTTATAAATTAAGCGTTCGCGAGCATAGAAGTGACTTCTTTTTATTGAAGGCGACACGACCCTGCGCTATCCTCTGCCTTATATCCTTACTACTCCTTCTATCCTGACTTATCTGACTTCCTAGGTATCTAAAATCAGCCACTTCTTCTAATTTTTCGTCTCCTATTTTTTTTATATTCGCTCTTTCCCTATTTTTTCTTAGGTGTCACGACCCTGCTTATCACTTAAGACAGTAAAATTCTTACATCGAACTAATCGGTGATTGGTAAAATTATTGAGTAATTAAAAATTGTTTTTGGGTTTGTTTTTTTTTTATAATTGTGTGACAAATATGAAGAATGAAAAAAAAGCAAGACATCTAAATATCTAAAATTTATTTAATTGTACGTAAAGATTAGCATTTCCTGTAAAAACGATAAATCCGATCGATGCAAAAACGCACCCTAACAGGAAGCCATAACTGTTAATGGACAATTAAGTGATGATTAAAGGCATCTAAATCGTCCAAGTTATAATTTGCTTTGACAGTTGCTAAATGCCGGTGACCGTTTTCCAACTTATTTACGGAAAAAAGAAACTGGCACGGTGGTATAGGTAGCAACCATGTTCCTTGGCTAGGTCGAACAGGTCGTTAATTTCAATCGACTTAAATCAGAATAAGGTCATTATTAGTGTTTCAAATCGTCGTGGTACTTTGCAAGACAGTGGAGTGAAGGTGACAGAAAATTTTGATAATTTTGTCACTGTTGCACACAGTCGAAAGGATTAGAGTCCACTATAAAAACTGTCAATCAAATCGTAGAAATTACGAAAACCTACTGAAAAATTATCTAAAAATGCAATAAAATCCAAAATTCCAAACAAAATCCTTAAAAAACACCTAAAACGTGTTTCAGGTGTCATCTTCAGATACGAAATTATCCTACATTGAATAGCTTGCTGCAGTCAATATTTTTGATTGGAAAGTATTGATTCAATTGTGATACGCTCTTACAACATTAGGAAGGAAGGTCTTGATTCTTTTTAAACTTGAAAAGTATCTTTCGATTTCTGAACATTTTTGACTAAGACTGGTTGGACACGCACCTCCACTCTTTTCTATCCTCAGCTAATCTTCGCATTTCCCTAAAACTAGAACAGCCCGCATCCTTAACTATTTGCAAAAAGTAATCTAATCTAGGTCTACCTCCATCCCTCCTAACTTCCGTTTCTACCTATAATATGTCTCTAACTAGACCTTTATGCTTGACAACGTATCCTACCATCCTATCTCGCCTATTTCTTATTGACTTCCATGGACTCCTCTGTTCTCCTATACATTCTAATACCGCTTGATTTCTAACTTTCTCTATCTACGGTATCCTCATCATCCGCCTGTAACACCACATTTCGAACGCTTTTAACCTTTTCTTTTCCGCCGCGCCCACTGTCCATGTTTCGCACCCGTTCAGCGCCGTGCTCCAAACAGACACCTTTAACAACCTTTTTCGAATTTCTAAATTAACCGTTCGCAAGCATAGAAGTGACTTCTTTCTGTTAAAGGTAACTCGACCCTGCGCTTCCCTACTTTTTCTTTCCTTTATTGCCAAAGTTTTTGTTTTTATTTTTATGTATTTTAATACCATACTTTTTTGTCAATTTTCAGAGACGTCTTCAATACTAAAAAAGTTGCCTTTTGAATATTATTACGATAAAAAAATATGAAAATTATTTTCAGGTTTTTTACGATTATCTTTACTCAATAATGGAGAAGAGGGCGGCCGAAGCCCCCCAATTGAACCCCCCTTTACGTAACACTTACGAGTACGCAGAACATCATGTTCAGTGGCTGAAGCTCGACTTATTTTTCGAAGATTGGGAGGTCAGGTACGGACTTTGGAAACGCTTCAAAAAATCAGAAAAGAAACGAAGCACTCTTAGTAAATTAACCCGCACAGGATCTAGTTCTCTTAGTCTTATTGACTAGATAGTTTATTTTGTTTTTNGGGAAAGGCCACAGAATGCCACAAAATCAATATCACTTTTCACGGTCGGTTGTTAATCAATTATTCAACTATTCGACTCCTGATAACGTGCCGAGACACGTGACCTTGTTGCTTTTTTATTACAACCACGCGTAATCCAACCCCTTCCGATACGTACGAGCTAGATTACGTACGTCCCTTTCACCTTTCGTAACCTCTACACGCAGATAAAACTAAAAAAAAAAAAAAAGAAGCACGCATTGACTGAGCACGGGGATTACCCTGTTTTACGTCCCCCGCCTCCTGCAGGCCGTCTACTCCATATGGTGCCTAAAAGTTATTTTCTCGATCATTTGTTTCCACATATGATTCTGATCGTGAACAAGAGACGTGAGATGACTCAACAATGAAGATACATTCAATTATTTGCTTTCGTTGCGTTCTTTTACAGGTTCCTGTAATCCAACCATAGTAGATACGAACAATCGCTATGTAGCGGTTACAAGTTGAACTAATGAATTTAAACGTTACTGTAACAATTATTTTTTGTTTCACACTGAAAACTAATATCGTTTGCATGTATTTTCAAATTATGTTACTCATAATGGAAAAATCAAATGGTTGAGTGCTACGTCGACGTTGTTTCTTCTTAATGATTGAAGTGCCAACTTTATGAGCTTTTCATACTTGAAGTATACTTAAAAATTAAAAGGAATACTCACCCCTAATTACCACAAATAATTTTACTTGAGCGGACACGTGTTTCGCCCACTTCCAGTCTCGCGTTGGTAATGCCCACGTATGAAGTGGGCGAAACACGTGTCCGCTCAAGTAAAATTATTTGTGGTAATTAGGGGTGAGTATTCCTTTTAATTTTTAAGTATACTTCAAGTATGAAAAGCTCATAAAGTTGGCACTTCAATCATTAAGAAGAAACAACGTCGACGTAGCACTCAACCATTTGATTTTTCCATTATGAGTAACATAATTTGAAAATACATGCAAACGATATTAGTTTTCAGTGTGAAACAAAAAATAATTGTTACAGTAACGTTTAAATTCATTAGTTCAACTTGTAACCGCTACATAGCGATTGTTCGTATCTACTATGGTTGGATTACAGGAACCTGTAAAAGAACGCAACGAAAGCAAATAATTGAATGTATCTTCATTGTTGAGTCATCTCACGTCTCTTGTTCACGATCAGAATCATATGTGGAAACAAATGATCGAGAAAATAACTTTTAGGCACCATATGGAGTAGACGGCCTGCAGGAGGCGGGGGACGTAAAACAGGGTAATCCCCGTGCTCAGTCAATGCGTGCTTCTTTTTTTTTTTTTTTAGTTTTATCTGCGTGTAGAGGTTACGAAAGGTGAAAGGGACGTACGTAATCTAGCTCGTACGTATCGGAAGGGGTTGGATTACGCGTGGTTGTAATAAAAAAGCAACAAGGTCACGTGTCTCGGCACGTTATCAGGAGTCGAATAGTTGAATAATTGATTAACAACCGACCGTGAAAAGTGATATTGATTTTGTGGCATTCTGTGGCCTTTCCCATTTATAAATATCGCCCTATAATAGTAACGGAGTAATGATTCAAAAAATCCTTGTACGAAGATACCTTTGTAGGATTTCAGGTTTCTGTGTCAGTGAACATGTTAATAAAGATGATTACCTTACTCATTAAATTATTTGGATGTATATACTTCACTTCACGAAGTAATTAACTTACAATTGCGTTTCACCCACTTCTTAATGTGTTTCACGTTAATAATGCCCACATTATTAAGAATTAAGCGAAACACGTGTTCACAGTAATCAATTTGTAGTGGCATTTTGGATATTATTTTACTATTATAATACATACTGTACGTATTTACCAATGAAGTATTTTCTCATACTTGCCTTGTTTAAAGTTTCTAAGAATATGATAACCTGATAACTTAGATAATGCTTGACAACCTAACGAAAGTCTAGCCTTATTGTAAAGATTCTATACAGTAGGTTCATTCTTTTCATCTAGATAAATAAAAAAAGTACGTGGAATCTCATGGTATCAACGGTTTTCCAGTCCGATCTCAAATAAGTAAGTTTCGACATTATCTTTGTTAAGATATATAAAGTAATTTGAACAAAAAAGCGCTCGTAAAGTTATTAGAAGATTGGAGGTATTTGCCAGGTTTTAAGAAGTGAAAACTATGTAGAAAAGTACGTAGAATCTCATGGTACTAATGATTTTCCAGTTCGATCTCAAATAAGTACGTTTCGATATTATCTTTGTAAAGATATATAAAGTAATTTGAACAAAAAAGCGCTCGTAAAGTTATTAGAAGATTGGAGGTATTTGCCAGATTTTAAGAAGTGATAACTATGTAGAAAAGTACTTAGAATCTCATGGTACTAATGATTTTCCAGTTCGATCTCAAATAAGTACGTTTCGATATTATCTTTGTTAAGATATATAAAGTAATTTGAACAAAAAAGCGCTAGTAAAGTTATTAGAAGATTGGAGGTATTTGCCAGATTTTAAGAAGTGATAACTATGTAGAAAAGTACTTAGAATCTCATGGTACTAATGATTTTCCAGTTCGATCTCAAATAAGTACGTTTCGATATTATCTTTGTTAAGATATATAAAGTAATTTGAACAAAAAAGCGCTAGTAAAGTTATTAGAAGATTGGAGGTATTTGCCAGATTTTAAGAAGTGATAACTATGTAGAAAAGTACTTAGAATCTCATGGTACTAATGATTTTCCAGTTCGATCTCAAATAAGTACGTTTCGATATTATCTTTGTTAAGATATATAAAGTAATTTGAACAAAAAAGCGCTAGTAAAGTTATTAGAAGATTGGAGGTATTTGCCAGATTTTAAGAAGTGATAACTATGTAGAAAAGTACTTAGAATCTCATGGTACTAATGATTTTCCAGTTCGATCTCAAATAAGTACGTTTCGATATTATCTTTGTAAAGATATATAAAGTAATTTGAACAAAAAAGCGCTAGTAAAGTTATTAGAAGATTGGAGGTATTTGCCAGATTTTAAGAAGTGAAAACTATGTAGAAAAGTACGTAGAATCTCATGGTACTAATGATTTTCCAGTTCGATCTCAAATAAGTACGTTTCGATATTATCTTTGTAAAGATATATAAAGTAATTTGAACAAAAAAGCGCTCGTAAAGTTATTAGAAGATTGGAGGTATTTGCCAGATTTTAAGAAGTGAAAACTATGTAGAAAAGTACGTAGAATCTCATGGTACTAATGATTTTCCAGTCCGATCTCAAATAAGTACGTTTCGACATTATCTTTGTTAAGATATATAAAGTACTTTGAACAAAAAAGCGCTCATAAAGTTATTAGTAGGTGGAAGATACTTACCAGGTTTTAAGAAGTAATAACTATGTAGAAAAGTACGTAGAATCTCATGGTAACAACGGTTTCCTAGTTCGATCTCAAATAAGTACGTTCCGACATTATCTTTGTTAAGATATATAAAGTAATTTGAACAAAAAAGCGCTCGTAAAGTTATTGGGTGATGCAAAATATTTACCCAGTTTTGAGAAGTGATAACTATGTAGAAAAGTACGTAGAATCTTATGGTACCAACGGTTTTTGAGTCCGATCTCAGATAAGTACGTTAAGACATTATCTTTGTCAAGATATATAAAGTAATTTTAACAAACAAGTGCTCCTAAAATTATAACGAGATGGAAGGTATTTACCGGGTTTTTAGAAGTGATAACTATGTAAAAAAGTACGTAGAATCTCATGGTACCAACGGTTTTCCAGTCCGATCTCAAATAAGTACGTTTCGATATTATCTTTGTTAAGATATATAAAGTAATTCGAACAAAAAAGCACTCATAAAGTTATTAGGAGATGAAAGGTATTCACCGGGTTTTAAGAAGTGATAACTATGTAGAAAAGTACGTAGAATCTGATCGTACCAATGGTTTTTCGAGTCCTCTCTCAAATAAGTACGTTTCGACATTATCTTTGTTAAGATATATAAAGTACTTTGAACAAAAAAGCGCTCATATAGTTATTAGGAGATGAAAGGTATTCACCGGGTTTTAAGAAGTGATAACTATGTAGAAAAGTACGTAGAATCTCATGGTACCAACGGTTTTCGAGTGCGATGTCAAATAAGCACGTTTCGATATTATCTTTGTAAAAATGTATAATATAATTCAAAAACGAAAGCGCTCATGAAATTATTAAGAGATGGAAGATATTTATCGATATTTAAGAAGTGATAATTATGGAAAAAAGTACGTAGAATCTCGTGGTACAAACGGTTTTCGAGTGCGACGTCAAATAAGCACGTTCCGACATTATTTTTGTGAAAAATGCGCTGAAATAAACCCATGATCTGGGTGGCGTTGTGGAATACCAGGTAGGAACTAACTTTGGCAAGCTATTAGAGAAATATTAATTACAAATTTTATCCCAAGAACCAAATATTTTGATTAATTTTTCCTTGTTTTAATGCAACAATGTTATTCCTTTGTTTTATTTTAAAAACGCGATTCTTGTAACAAAACCATAAGAAGTTTTGGCACTATAATAGCGACTTTATTACACTATATATGTATGTGAGTATCAAATGAAATAGGAGCTTCAAATCCTTCTGGATTTAAAACCATCTTTACGGACTTTCTTCCCTTTCAACTTTTTTCATTTGAACTTTACAAAAAGCATCAATTTAAAATCGGGAACTTTTTGGTTTACATAAGCGAATTGGAAATCCGTATCCGTACCACCTACAACTATGTGTACATATATTTATCATTGTATGTATGTATATGTGGTTGAAGAGACAGACCTGTAGGATACGTAGATGTGTTGTTAAAAGCGCTAGGCGTCCCGACGCTCTGTTAGTGCGTCGCCGTCAGTCACGACGTCGGTTCGCTACTCAAATCTTCTTCCCTTACAAGCGCGTCTACACGAAACTTACAAATGCGCGAGCTTTGTTACAATATCCCACCCAAACTTTGTTTTCAATCAACTTTTTCTCAATAAAGAGGTAAGATTTAGATTTTACTTTGTTTATATGTTATTAACTACTCATTGTTAATACGAATTTGTTGTTAAACTGGCCGAAGTTGTACCTAATGCAACAACCTGTTGGTCGTTTAGTATCTACCAAAATTTTGCGGTAGTCTGGTTTAAATAATCACCCGCCATTATTTGTTAATTTAATATTAATAGATCTTATTATAATCCTGTGATTTAACTTTAATTTAGACTTAAACCGAACCATGACCAACTGGTCATAGTTAAAATATTCTTCAATTCAATTCAGTACTTATAGCAGCTAAGTCTTTTTATTAAAACTGGTCTTCTAATTTGCGTCAATTTTTATTCAGAAAGATCAAATGAAAATGACCAATATTTTTTTTGTTGGTCCACCAATTTCTTAAAATATACCAGAAAGATATATTTTTTTAAAGAGTTGTAAAATTATATTAGTTATGAATCAGAATCAGATTTATTGATAATAAGTCGAAAAATTATTAGGATGTTTCAGTGAAGTTTCATTGCATAGTTCGAGGGCTAAGCCAACAAAGTATTTCCGTTGCCAAAATTTTATAAGCGTGGAAATGCAGCATTCCAAATATAGAATTACCTTGGCCCAACAATGAATCAACAGTTTATAATCTATACGACAATTTCTTTTGGAAATACAGCAACAATGTATTTCCAGCATATCAAAAATTTAATTTATCAGGCTTAAAGCAATGTCCGAACGATTACTCTATAGTGTCCATTGTTAGCCCTCGCTTCACTGAAATTCATTTTTATAAATATTAATTTTATATTTTAGAACTCATAAGTGATATATCAAAAATTATGAATGTAGAAACAATGGATATCATTCTAGTTGATATTCAAGTCGAAATGTTTTAGGACGAACAGTATAAAACAACCGCGTGTCATATGATCTGCAGTAGTTTACACCTGATACATGTCATTCTAAAAACATTAGCTCTAAAAATTAACAAAAGCATACCCAGTGTACATTATGAAGAAATTAAGTGTTTTTCAATAAAAAGAAAGTTGGTGTCTATTCAATAACAACAGAAAATATAATTGTTTTCATATTATCTTTTAAAACCAAAGAGTATTAGTTGTTTTGCAGTATTTCCGAAACGTTTCTAAACTTTTAAATATTTATCTAAAAGTTAAAAAGCTTAAATTTTCGATAAACTTCTTCTTTCAACAGAAATAATTTGTCGTACAAATCTTTTAGGACGAATAGTACCGCAGCAGTTTGCCTTATAATTTGCAAAATTTGACAGCTGCTACATATTCTAAAAACATTAGCCATAAAAACTTATAATTAGTTATTAAAAATTGCCTACTGTGATGCTAAAACAAAGAACGAACCACAACTATTGCAATTTGTTGCCGTAGTACACTTTGCAGAAGCAATAAAATAAAAAAAATCGCAAATTATTAAGGTATAATATTTAAAAAGACGTTTAAAAGAGATAAGGTATTTTTGTGACTGTAGGTACCATAGAAGTTAATAAAACAGGACTACTGCTAACTAATGTCGTGACCTAGAAAGAAAGTTGAAACTTCGCCGAACCGTTATTTTTGTTCTTAAATCCTAAGTTCTGTTCCAGTAAAACGTTTTAAAATATTCATGCCTCTTAGGGGTGCAGAGCTAAGAAGCAAACAATTCTTACGTCGCCTCGGGCGTATGTCTAACAAAGTTTTTAAATGAAATATAAATTAATTTTGTCGTATTGACTCAATAAGTTGACAAGCAGCATAATACGTTAGTAGAATTCAATTGTTTCCATTTTTTATATTGCGTTTTCGAATAATAAAAGAATATTTTTGTTTGTCATATCGCCTTTTGAAAGTTGGTCAATCAAGTTACCCGAGGGGTCTATTGATTGTATTGGATATTGGATATCGCATTTGATTTTTAGTGTCCCTAAAGGTCTCGATTTTTTCCAGTTTCTGTTTTGTTTTTTTTTGGATTGTGGACAATACCTTTAATATTTAAGGTTAATGAAAAAGGCGAACACTAAAATTGATTTCCATTTTTTTGCCTGGAAGCACAAACAGAAAATTTGATATATTTTTAACCATCGAACCGAATGGGTTTCGTTTTATATGTGTAACGTACCAAAAATACATGAGAACAATTAAAAGTCAATCATGATTTAAGTAATAAATATATAAATAAATGATTAGATGATCTATGTATTGTACAAATTGTCAACAAAAACAAATAATCTACGTTTTTGTTACTCTGATAATGCCACAAACAATCAAACAATAAATAATTAGAATAGAGGAGCTTTTTTAATATAAATTATTTTAACACAAATTTTTAAGGTAATAAACGCGGATTTAGACTAGTATACTAAAAATAACATAAGTAAACACAAATAAAATCAACATCGGATGCTGTTTTAATAAATATTCAAGTGCTTAATCTTTTGGCTAAATGCTTTAGGACGAATAGTATAACAGTAAAACATGCGCGCGTCATATAAACTGACAGCTGCTACGTACCATTTTAAAAAATTAGATTTAAAATTGACAAACGTAAACGTATTATTTACTAAAGGGTTTTTAAATATACTTGGCAACGATAAAAAAGAAAATTGTTTCTATATAGTTATCTACCTTTGAAAGACTCCTAAATAAACTGTAACGGTCCATTCAAAGCCAATAAATTGCAATTTTATCCTCACTTTTCTTTTGTTAGAAAGTTTATAGACGTAATAATAAATACACTCGTTCAAACTTGTGTAATTCAGTTGCTCAATGTATCCCCTAAGTCTTACAAATCATAATAAATCATGAACTTATGTAATAATTTCTTAAAAGGATAATATTACGTAAGATTCTCAAGTTGAATTCCCTAAGGACTTCAAAAACGTTTTAAACTATTTACTTACACGACAGAGAACAAATCGAAGTTGTCGTGAACAAGAACAGATGAATATAGCATTTTTATAGACAATTAGATTATACCTTACCCTTAAATATGACGACAAAATGTGTTGATATTGTAGTGAAAGTAGGTAAACAATTGAATGGTTCGTTATTTATTTAAAACCGCAATTTTGTGAATATTAAAATATTTTCTCCATTAATAGTATGTTATCCTTAATAATGACATTTCTAAACTCATTTCATTAAGGCGTTTTTGTTTTTCTAACAAAAGTCTCGCAATATGGCGGCTTCTGTCCGCCATCATGAGCATTTGTTGCAGTCAAATGCCGTACGTAACACAAGGACTATCAAACTAGCAAAAACACGTCAGAGAAGTGAAAGGCATTGAAATTTGTGAAAGAAATTAATAAAGGACATAAAGCATTCGATTTTTAAATAATTCAATTGAGAAATTGAAATGTAGTTGGAGTAGTTGCTGCAACTGTCACATGTTACTTCGTCATTTTTTCTTATTCATCAGTTTTTCCTTGTTGAAATACGTTTTTTCCCCTTATTTCACGGAAAACCGACGCTTTTATTTATGAATTTCAGCTGCTAATATCAAACATTTCTCTCTAAAGATCGCAATAGTTTTGTTATTGAGATATATACTACTTGATTCAACGAAATAATTTGAATAAATTCTTCTGTAGAATGTTTTTGTAACTGACGTGTATGTATAAATATGTTCTTTTATTTATGAAGGTGGCAGACCTTAAATAAACTTTTTTGTTTTTTTTCTGTCATAGTGGTAGTTCCGGGAGTAAGTTTCATTCAAATAACTACAGATACAACGAAACGCCCTCTGTTGAAATTAAAAAGTAGTTCATTACGATGCTACGGTCTTATACTCGTAAGATGGCGCGGAATATCGATCCTGATTATAATTAGTAACGTTTTGAACTTGTTAATGCAATAGTAATAGTAAAAAATAGCAAAATCGAAAAAGTAACGCTTCTTTAATACAAATAAGTACTTAAAATCATTATATTTTCAACTTTCTTTCCCAAATCAAATTAAATACCCTTAAGAAGTGCAAAGTCGCTCAACCGTGTATTCCATTAAGTTATCTGATTTAAAGTAATTGTAAACAGATTTATTCGCTATGGTATCGTTATTTTTCCTCAGTTCCGAGAATAACGATTAAATTTAGGGCATTCAAACCAAGTTAGGTAAACGACTAGCGCTTGTTAAATCCAATAAGAACTTCTTAATAGAAAAAAAGATATTAATTTGAATATGAAACATCTTCCCGTACCTACACAGCTACAAAGTTATGAAGATGCATTGTAGTATAAGAATTTAATTGCCTTACTTACAGTTAATGAACTACGAAAGAAAATTGGCTTAAAAAGATCACTGAATGCACAGCTAAGTCAAATTAAAATGAACAGTGATATGCAACTATTCGTTCATAATGACAAAAAAAATTGCAAAACTTTAAATTGAAATTGTATACCTGTTAAGTACGAAGTACAGGGGAATTTTCAAAGAACAGTTACAACTCTATATTAAATACCTCAATAATTTAATTGCTTTGCATCAGTAAAATAAATCGTCAACTTAAGTTTAACATCAGTTTATGCCAATTTTCAATGAACTTGATTGTATCAAAAATGTTTTGTACACAAAATCATTTAGGAATGTATAATAATAATATAATAACAGACAACGTTTCCAAGTTTAATAAAAATAGAATTGATTTAATAGTAGAAATAACTTTCTCTTTCTTGTACGCAATAATACAAATAAATAAATTTAAGACTTTTGATACCATATATCTGTACACATATGAGATAGTATAAGTGTGTATATTACATGCGTAGGTGATTTAAGTCCGACAGCTGTTGAAATGGTTTCCTTCGCCTTGAAAAGTACTACAAATTATATCATTATACTTTTTTATTATATTGATGTTACCTTACCCTGTTCTATTTCTGTGGAACTTGGTAATTTGGGATCTACTTACTGATTATCTGATTCGATATTACCTATACATGTTATAGAGAGTTCTGTTCAAATAAATTAAATAAAAATTACAGTAAAAAATCGATCAGTATCAGCGAATGAAAGCTTTATTAGGGTTAGAGCAAAAAAAACTATTGGGTGTCTTATTTCTACTAGTAGGTGCTGGTGGGCGGGCAGTCCCTCCAGGCTATGCCGGAGGGTAGGGCGGGAGGCCCTCTATTCAGCCTGCTTTCAGGAATCATAGGAATGGGTGGGCTCTAGTTCGGGTGAGAAAGATGAGACGAACGAAATGAAGACAGAAGAGAACGAAAGGATTATTACTGCCCCAGCATTTACCTAACTGATCCAGAAACACTTGGACCA
This sequence comes from Agrilus planipennis, assembly GCF_000699045.2. NCBI lineage: Eukaryota > Metazoa > Arthropoda > Insecta > Coleoptera > Buprestidae > Agrilus > Agrilus planipennis. Next base: position 255,842 of record NW_020439033.1, on the reverse strand, counting down.
AGACAGATTGAACCGGAATCGAACCGGCGTCCTCCCGAATGCTAAGCAATGGTCTAAACCTCTAGATCATGCCGCTCGGTTTAGGGTTAGAAGCCATCTTGGAACCTTGATAGTTTATCATCTTTTCAAAAATACGATGTGGTATAAGGAAATTTGGACAAATACCTTCAACCATCTATGTTTATATAAATAATAAACTAATGTAACTCCAATAAGTTAATGCAATTTAAAGACATTGAGGAGTATTACTCTTTGTTCAAAAGATTTTGAGAATTCCGTTCGTTTAAGTTATATTTTAGAGAAGCAGGTCATATTTTCATATAGACGTGGTTGGTTGCACAGTATTTTTAATGTTTTCCTTCAAAATCAGCCCCCGAAATGTATAATTACAATATCACAATTAGAAAATAATTTTTTTACTGTGATGTAACCTCAAATTTACGGTTTTCTGATTTTTTACCTTTACTTGACATTGTTTCTTGCGAAATTTCATGATTTTAGGTCAACGACAAGTATAGCTGAACCATTGAGAGGTGGCCCCTGACTGTCGAAATACACAAGGGGTTGGCCATTGTGAACACACTATAGTTACTCCATCTTTATGTGTTTTTAGCTCGAAGAAGAGCTGAACTTAAGTGATTTACATTAACACAGAAAAGCTATCGTCTAGAGATGCCGGAAACAGAAAAAGAAACAAAAGTGATTAGTAAATTTTTGCGGAAGCACAAACGGAAGCGGATGCGAAAATGTAACGATTTTTGTGGCTTCAAATTTGCAGTTTTAATTTAAAACTTATAAGACTGATCCACACACTATACAAAATAAATAAACGCTATAACTGCATTGATTGGTTTAGGCCCTCAACTATAATAAAGTTATTTGCACAAGGACAATATTTTGCCGAGTATAACGGCATATATTGTCGCTAATACTTCATAACCATAAATTATGTTTTGAACTGATAAAAGTTATAAATTTTTACGACTTGTTGTATTGCTTATTAGATTTTGTAAAATTCCGGTAAGCATCCGTTATAAAAATGCGGAACTAGATGCGGAAATTTTTTAATTTTGATTTTTGACGTGACAACGTCTTATAATTCGATGAAGCCGGCTGCACGCACGAAAAAACATGACTCATGCGGCGTTACCTCGCTCTGAGGCGTTCCATTTAAGGCTTGAAGTGCAAGCGAGAGCGCGGAACGAGCGACAAAGAGGCACAATCGGCCTCCGCGTTCGGCAGCGTTCGACATCTGTCTCTCTCCTACTGGAGAGAGCGATGCGTGCGCGTGGACAGCTGCTATACAATAATACATTTCCATTTACCTCCTTCTCTATATCCATACAAAATATCTATCAAACAAATAAAATTAAAATTTTCTTTTGAAAAATGAAACCTTTCCATCAGTATTTTCTTATGACGTTGTCACGTTCAACTATCGTCAGTAAACCGACCTTACAGACAACCGATTTTTTTTTTCACAGCTCCATAGGACTGCATAGGTACCTAAGTAGTTGATATCAATTTCAACTTGATACCTCCAGGAGTTCCTCAGAAATAGGGTCTTAACAGATAGATAGACAAAAGACAACGAAGTGATCCTATAAAGATATCACTTTTCCTTTTGAGGTACTAAACCCTACAAAAAATGTGTCATTTCTATGTTCAGTAAATATTTTGCCTTATCTAAATATCGATTTTAAGGGCTACTACTTTTAATATTTATGATTCCGTTTCAAAAGAACCTTGCGCATCTTTTTTATTTGAAATGTTAATTTAAATGTGAAGCAATTAATTTATATTGCGGCACGTGCGTGTGGTGCTAATACATTTTTGATTGTAGGCAGGTGCTTTCATTTTCTTTTCAGGCAAATTCTTTGACTATATTTTATAACTGCTGTATAGTATTATGAGTTTTTCGTATGTTAGTACATCTTAAATATTCCATCATAACTATAGGGTTGTTCGGAAAGTCATTTCGTTTTTTTTTTGTGGAAATAAAAGACAGTTTTCGTATAATAAACAAATACTTTATTAAATTATATATTGACCGTTCTGGTCCAACACCTTTTGCCATCTTTCTGGTAGTAGCATAATTCCACGCTCATAAAATTTTTGGTCTTTGCTGGCAAAAAACTGATCGAGGAGGTTTTTGACCTCCTCATTTGAGGTGAAGGTTTTACCGTCTAAAAAATTTTGGAGTGACCGGAACAAATAATAATCCGATGGTGCCAGGTCTGGAGAATATGGTGGGTGTAGCATTGTATCCCATTCAAGCTGTAAAAGCTTTTGGCGAGTGACCAAACTTGTGTGAGGTCTCGCGTTGTCTTGGTGAAACACTACACCTTTCCTGTTGATTAGTTCTGACCTTTTCTGTTGAAGTGCATCATTCAGTTTGTCCAGCTGATGACAGTAGACTTCCGAATTAATCGTTGTGTTATCCGGTAAAAGCTCAAAAAAAACGATTCCTTTAAAATCCCACCAAACAGACAGCATCACCTTTTTTTGGTGAATATCGGCTTTGGAAATGGTTTGAGCCGGTTCATCTTTTTTGCTCCATGACCTCTTGCGTTTGACGTTGTTGTATACAACCCATTTTTCGTCCCCAGTGATGATGCGCTTCAAAAACGGATCATTTTCGTGACGTTTGAGAAGCGAATCGCAGACGTCAATGCGGCGACACAGATTTCTCTCTGTGAGAACATGGGGAACCCATACATCGAGCTTCGAGGATAATCCCAGGCCTTTCAAGTGGTCATAAACTGTTGAATTTGATAAATTTAACCTCAATCCGATCTCACGTGTTGTTATTCGCCGGTTCACATCAACTAATGCCTTTATCGCGTCTTTATCAGCTTCAACCGGCCTTCCCGAACGTGGTGCATCTTCGACATCAAAATTGCCGGATCGAAATTTAGCGAACCAGTTCTGGCACTGGCGTACTGTCAACACACCTTCTCCATACACATCAGTCAATTTCTTTCTGGCTTGAACAGCATTTTTACCCTTTCTGTAGTAAAACAGTAAGATATGTCGAAAATGCTGCTTATCGCTCTCCATATTTAAAAGGGCACCAACCAAAAACTACTGCGTAGAATTAATTGGAATTTTTCACACACAAGCCTTGCTATATGAGCTCTCAAAGCATATAAAAATTATACGGCTTAAATGTGAAGTTGGGTGCAAAAGAATACAATTAAATCCTCTGTCGGGAAAAAACGAAATGACTTTCCGAACAACCCGATAATAGTAACATCTACACTGTACCTAGATTCCAAAAAAGTTGTTTAAACACGTCTTACATGTCAAAAGTTGGTGATTTTAAATTAAATTTGACCATATTCTGAATGGCTTTCAAGTCCTGTCTCGAACTAATAGACTATAACGTAAAGGAGAATTTTCCTAAAACGAAATAAAAACTGAAGACAATTATCTTCAGTTATATTAAAATTGTTTTGTTGTGGTAACACTTAATGTACAAAGGGGCACATAAAACAAATAAAAGAAGGTATGTAGCTACCTAATTATTTTCAAGTACGACAATTGTCCTTGATAAACAAAGTATTGGCTTCTTAATTCGTAAAGACACAGAAATAACTTGTTACTTAGCGATTGAATAATGTTAAAATTATTATCTTCGTGACTTTAGAAATAATTGATACACGCAAGGCATCGGGAAAGGTTAAAGGAGGAGTCCCTCTGTCTTATTTTGGTCTTCGGTTCACTTGGCTACACGAAAAATAACGATTAGTTTGCCATAAAACAAAAAAAAAATAAATAACTAGTACCTAGGTGTCTTCAAAAGAACACATCAGTAAGTAGTATTTGTAAAACGACACAATGCGTGTTAATAGTGGCTCAAATTAAAATGAAAAACGATTTTTGGAATAGTTGGATTAAACGTAATGTACTTATATTAATTGTTAGAGAAGGTTAGAAATGAAGACGTTGTTCGGGTGCGAAACATGGACGGTAGGAGCTGCGGAAAACAAACGACTAGAAGCATTCGAAATGTGGTGTTACAAGCGAATGATGAGGATATCGTGGATAGAGAAGGTTAGAAATGAAGAGATATTAGAAAGAGTAGGAGAACAGAGGACTCTATGGAAGTCAATAAGAGATAGGCGAGATAGGTTGGTAGGACACCTTCTCAGGCATGAAGGTCTAGTAAGAAACATACTAGAAGCAGAAACAGGAGTTAAGAGAAGTAGAGGTAGACCTAGATTGGATTAGATTACTGTTCGCAAATAGTTATGGATGTGGGATATTCTAGTTTTAGGGAAATGCGAAGATCAGTCCAGGAGAGGAAAGAGTGGAGGTGCGTGTCCAATCAGTCTTAAGACTTACGACCTTATGATGATGATGATGATGATACTAATTGTTACTTCGTGATCATTATTATAAAAAAGTTATAGAGGACAATGTGGTTGACCTGTTAAAAAAGGAACACCATAGCATATTCACAAAAAAATCAAACAATAGTTTATGTGGACAATAAGACTGAAAGAAGTGAAATTAAAGATTATCAAATTAAATCAACGAATATCATTTCATACTTTATGAAATTATAATTATAAAGTTAGAGAGGATAATATGGCTGACCTATTAGCAAAGAAACGTCATAGCACATTATAAAACACAAAAGAAGTTGATTCCTTTTAAAGAAGTTCATTAGAACAATAAGATTAGACCCCAATGAATATCATCACTTTGCTTTGTGATGATAACTGTAAAGTTACAGAGGACATAGTGGTTGATGTATTAGAAAAGGAACATAACAACATATTCACGAAATCAAAGAAAGACTTTTAACTTTTTTAATGATGTCTTGGATTGATCGAAATAAAATCGTCAATATAATTGAAGAGGGTATCTTTATTTTACATAAAGTAACTTCAACCATGGCTACTTTCTTTATTTTTATGTATTTATTAGAATATATGTATTTTAATGTTTAAACAAAGTAAATCTTACAGTAATAGTGAAATACGTACGGGAAAATCCCTTTCTACCATGAAATTCTCTATTAAGTAATGAAGTACCTACGTACATCGTAATTAGTTACTTTTTATCTACTCGATATTCATTAG
>NW_020439033.1:230440-250541 GCF_000699045.2 Agrilus planipennis | reverse complement strand
AGAGATTTGCGGACAATGAAGAAGTAATCGAAGCTGTAAATGGTTATTTTGAGGAGCTTGACGAATCAGTCTATAGAGATGGCATTAATAGACTGGAACACCGCTATGAGAAATGTATCAGCCTTGGAGGAGATTATGTTGAGAAATAAAAAAAAAAAATTTTTAAAAACCTTGTTTTTCTTGGTCAGGCCGGAAACTTATCAATCCACCCTCGTATATCGGACCCACCCTACATCTCTATAACGCATTCGATTTTTTATGGGTAATTTTCCTTGCATTTTTTCCTTTTTATAGAGTCACCAGGCAAGAGAAATCTATTGTGAGCATCATCAAGTATTATTCAAGTTTAGCTGTTTTTATCACTCCTGTATTTTCTAGCGTTTGCACCAACCCTAACGAATCGTGGCAATGGCGTAGATGCTTATCAATTATTTATTTAAAAGTGCGACCCGCTTCCTGGAATGAATCTGTTTCCCGAACTAAATAATTCAAAGGTATTGATAGGTTTCTTTTCCTCATTTTATCAGTTGTAGTTACGTTAGAAAACAAAAGATACACACTTGTTATAAATTAAAAACTGATGCGCATGACGATCTACAATAACGTTCTTTTACAAAATAAACATAAACATTGACATTAACAAAATAAGTATATTTAAAAGTGTAAGAAACTACTATATAATTCATAAGGTCGTCAGTCCTAAGACTGGTTGGACACGTACCTCCACTCTTTCCTATCCTGAGCTAATCTTTGCATTTCTTTAAAACTAGAACAGTAATCTAATCTAGGTCCACATCTACCCCTCCCAACTTCCGTTTGTGCCTCCAATATGTCTCTGACTAGACCTTTATGCCTGAGAAGGTGTTCTACTAACCTATCTCGCCTATTTCTTATTGACTTCCATAGAGTCCTCTGTTCTCCTATTTATTCTAATACTTCTTTATTTCCAACTTTCTCTATCTACGGTATCCTCACCATTCGTCTGTAACACCACATTTTGAAAGCTTCTAACCTTTTCTTTTCGCCGCGCCCACTGTCCATGTTTCGCACCCGTACAGCGCCGTGCTCCAAACATATACCTTTAACAATCTTTTTCGGATTTCTAAATTAACCCTTCGCGAGCATAGAAGTGATTACTTTGCAAATTTAATATGCAAAATGAAAGTTGTTCGGATGTGGCTACATTATTAGACGAACATCCTCATTTAGCAAAAAAATCCACTCCGAAGAAAAATATGTTTTTAAGTTTCTTCTTTTTTTTTCACCTATGAAATACTTGCAAAGTGTACTCTTTTTGAGCAAAAAATAGTTGGTCACCTTACTAATATTTACTTCTCTACGTTGCAGTCCCAGCTGTATAACTGCCTGTTGTTCTTTACACAAACTAAGTATCACTCTTCTATCTTTGTAACTCATCCCTACATTTATTTTTACAATTATGTACTTCTTGAAAAATCGTAATATTAAACAGCTCCTTTCTAACCTATTTTCAAATTGAGAAGCTCAAAATTTCGTTCCTTAGAGTGATTCAAACCATTTTACATTTGTATGACATAATATGACATGCCAGGGTGTTTGTTTTAAACTTTTATTTTTGTTGTTTATTAACATTAAGTAAGTAAAAAAATTGGTGTGTAAACGTCTACACCTAACTAATTTTAAACAAAATCCGGTAGCGGAAAAAATACACGGACGCTTCTTTATGAATACAAATGAACTCGTTAGTATTCAAGGGAAATGCTTCTATCAAAGACGGAAGAAAAATAAGTTCACGAACAAGAAAAGAAAAGTCACATTTTTTTGTTTAATAATTATATGTTTGTATATCTGTCCACCCATAAATCTCATCTACTTTTTGAATAAAAAACGAAATGCATTGTGAATAGTGTTTTACTTCGCAATAAATATGATAAACAATGTAACATGTTTTTCATCATTGTACAGGCCCGTCTCTAAGACAATTTTTTGAGCGTAACTTAACAGCTTGTACGTTTTTCACCTCTTGCAATTCATAATAGTGTCAGAGAATACGTTAATCGAATATGTAATAACAATATAAAGCTAATATAAAACAAAAACTGATGCACTTGATTTAACAGGTCATTATACTCACAATCAGAGAAAAAGTAATGTCAATGCAGGAGTTAGGGGTTCCCCTAGATAAGAGCTCATATTAAAAGTAATGCCAATGTAGAAACGAGTAGTTCTCCTAGTACAGATACTTGAATGAGTAACAAGTTGACAGCTTTGTGGTATTGCCCCTACGTTTTTAAGTCTTAGAGTATTTTTCTTTGTAATAATATAGTATTAGCATCTAGCAAAGAGGAGTTAGAGATATCTTTAAATAAAATGGAAGCGATATTGACAAAACAGTAGGTACTGTATGAAAATAAACAAAAGTAAAACAAAAATACTGGTATGCAAGGGNAGATAGGAGACGAAAAATTAGAAGAAGTGGCTGATTTTAGATACCTAGGAAGTCAGATAAGTGAGGATGGAAGGAGTAGTAGGGATATAAAGCAGAGGATAGCGCAGGGTCGAGTCGCCTTCAACAAAAAGAAGTCACTTCTATGCTCGCGAAGGGTTAATTTAGAAATCCGAAAAAGATTGTTAAAGGTATATGTTTGGAGCACGGCGCTGTACGGGTGCGAAACATGGACAGTGTGCGCGGCGGAAAAGAAAAGGTTAGAAGCGTTCGAAAAGTGGTGTTATAGGCGGATGATGAGGATACCGTGGACAGAGAAGGTTAGAAATGAAGAGGTATTAGAAAGAACAGGAGAACAGAGTACTCTGTAGAAGTCAATAAGTAACAGGCGAGATAGGTTAGGTTAATACGACAGCTTATCAGGCATGAAGGTCTAGTCAGAGACATATTAGAGGCAGAAACGGGAGTTAGGAGGGGTAGAGGTAAACCTAGATTAGATTACTGTTCGCAAATAGTTAAAGATGTGGGATGTTCTGGTTTTAGGGAAATGAGAAGATTAGCTTAGGATAGGAAAGAGTGGAGGTGCGTATCCAACCAGTCGTAGGACTGACGATCTTATGATGATGACATAATTGGGCTGCGGGCCATTTGTGGTCCCCATGAGTCTGGGCTCCGACGTGACGCAGAGTACCTCGTTTGTACCATCTTAAATCCGCCCCTGTTCAAACGTTATTTTTCCTGTGTACTTAACGATTTATTTTTGCACTCATCCACAAGCGACGCATTGTTTAATTTTTGACTACTGTCCGGAAGTACAAACGTACAGCATTTATTCGCAACAAAAGGGACCACGACTGTTGTGCTGCATTGCATAAATCATTGCTCTACTTCTTCTTCACCCTTAAGCAGTATCCAGACGTCAAGGCCTTTTTTGTCGTTCGTAGTTTCGTACTCCCTTTATATATACAACAACTGGAACATTTGTGTCCATGTCACACACATACACATGACTGTACTTGTCTATCATTAATTATCTTTGTACAAAATCCAGTAAATAAAAAGTTAGAAAGAGGCGACAATTAATAACAATGGACAACAATAAAAACAACAGCAACTATTTCTAAAGGGTGTGTTCCAAAATATAACCCAGAATACAGGGTCATGACTCGACGCCATACTGTTGATTCGTTCCGAAATATACTGGCCAATGCTTTGACGTCAAATTGACGCCATATTGAAAATAGTGTTTGTACTCGTTTATAAAAATTTTGCTCCAAAAGTTATTACGGTTTCTTACAACAAAAAATTCCTCAAAGTCTGACGCACACATACTACTACGTCACACTTGTCTCACCAGTACAATATGGTGGCACAACAGTACAATATGGCGTCGATTCATGACACCGTCAGCACTGGCCAGTATGCTGTGTTATATTTCAAAACACACCCAAGTTGTTTGACACAACTACAATCAGCAACAGTAAGACTTTTGTATGTAAAAAAATTGTAACAATGGGACAGTAATAAGAATAGCAGTAACTGTTCTAATAAGGGCCGCCATTTTGGTGTCCATGTTTACCATTTTATACATAACCTCAATAATTTTGACTTAAGAAACACAGATTAATTAATTAAATACCTAAAATTGCCCTTAAAACAATTTCAACTATTACGTTTAAAGTTTTGTTCTACCCAAGATTGATTTAATATACTAAAATTTGTTTGACAGGTAGGTAAATGTATTAGTATTTATGTTACATCGTCAATATCTTGTAGAGGTATGGCCCAATTTTCTTTTTGTTTATACAACGAATTAACTTCTATATATACTACTTAACCGTTTTAAGTGTGTCAAGGTATAGAAACAAACTTTTTTTTGTTAAATACGCATTTTGCACTTTTAAAAGAATACCACCAATAGATTGACAGCACACGTAATTAATTGTTTTAAGTGCAAGGTAAAGAGTAATCAAAGAAGTTTAGAATATACATTAAACGTAGTTGATGAATTGCAGTTGCCCTGCGTACGTTTGTTACGATTTTTGAGCATAATTTACTCATACTCATGACTCGCTTATTTTAATTATTATGTTGGCAAAGATTCATACAATGTTCCAGTTGCTTGTATTGACTCGTTTGCTTAAATGATTGGTGATAATTCGTTTGTTTCGATTGTCGATCATTCGTTTGTTTCATTTCGTTGATAATGATTCATATGTTTCAGATGTTGATGTTGACTCTTCCTTTGAAATTGTTAATGATGCTTCGTTTGTTTCGATTGTTGACGATAGTTCGTTTGTTTCAACTTTTGTCACTGAAGATGATTAATTTCTTTTAATTTATTGTTGGCAATTATCCATCTGCTTTGACTATTATTAATTTTGTTTGGAAAAGGAAGACTGTATCGGAATTCCGCAAAAGCCATATGGAGTGCTTTTTCTGTTCCATTGCATAACAGTAATTCAAGATATACGGGAATATTTCATCCCGAAACTTTCAAATTAAGATGACATCGAGTTCTACTTGAATGCACATACATAGTTTCGAGTTACGGAAAATCCAAACCGGCTTTCGTTGTAATTTCCAACAAAATTCAATTATACGGAAATGCAACTGCAATTAGCTTAATTTACAGAGCTTCTGTCAGGTGGATGTCGACCGTCAAGTTTAATTCATCACGTTTAGAAAAATCGTAAAGAGAAATTCGATCCGATTCAATTTGATACGAGTAATACCCTTAAAACACCGGAATAGNTACGGGTGCGAAACATGGACAGTGTGCGCGGCGGAAAAGAAAAGGTTAGAAGCGTTCGAAAAGTGGTGTTATAGGCGGATGATGAGGATACCGTGGACAGAGAAGGTTAGAAATGAAGAGGTATTAGAAAGAACAGGAGAACAGAGTACTCTGTAGAAGTCAATAAGTAACAGGCGAGATAGGTTAGGTTAATACGACAGCTTATCAGGCATGAAGGTCTAGTCAGAGACATATTAGAGGCAGAAACGGGAGTTAGGAGGGGTAGAGGTAAACCTAGATTAGATTACTGTTCGCAAATAGTTAAAGATGTGGGATGTTCTGGTTTTAGGGAAATGAGAAGATTAGCTTAGGATAGGAAAGAGTGGAGGTGCGTATCCAACCAGTCGTAGGACTGACGATCTTATGATGATGACATAATTGGGCTGCGGGCCATTTGTGGTCCCCATGAGTCTGGGCTCCGACGTGACGCAGAGTACCTCGTTTGTACCATCTTAAATCCGCCCCTGTTCAAACGTTATTTTTCCTGTGTACTTAACGATTTATTTTTGCACTCATCCACAAGCGACGCATTGTTTAATTTTTGACTACTGTCCGGAAGTACAAACGTACAGCATTTATTCGCAACAAAAGGGACCACGACTGTTGTGCTGCATTGCATAAATCATTGCTCTACTTCTTCTTCACCCTTAAGCAGTATCCAGACGTCAAGGCCTTTTTTGTCGTTCGTAGTTTCGTACTCCCTTTATATATACAACAACTGGAACATTTGTGTCCATGTCACACACATACACATGACTGTACTTGTCTATCATTAATTATCTTTGTANGCATTGCATAAATCATTGCTCTACTTTTGCTTCACCCTTGAGCAGTATCCAGACGTCAAGGCCTTTTTTGTCTTTCGTAGTTTCGTACTCCCTTTATGTACACAACAACTGGGACATTTCAGATGTTTTGTGTCCATGTCACACACATACACATGACTGTACTTGTCTATCATTAATTATCTTTGTACAAAATCAAATAAATAAAAAGTTAGAAAGAGGCGACAATTAATAACAATGGACAACAATAAAAACAACAGCAACTATTTCTAAAGGGTGTGTTCCAAAATATAACCCAGAATACAGGGTCATGACTCGACGCCATACTGTTGATTCGTTCCGAAATATTCTGGCCAGTGCGTTGACGTCAAATTGACGCCATATTGAGAATAGTGTTTGTGCTCCTGTACAGCAATTTTGCTCCAAAAGTTATTAAAGTTTCTTACAATAAAAAATTCCTTAAAGTCTGATGTTCACACGCCCGTTTGACATACTACTACGTCACACTTGTCTCACCAGTACAATATGGTGGCACACCAGTACAATATGGCGTCGATTCATGACACCATCAGCACTGGCCAGTATGCTGTGTTATATTTCGGAACACACCCAAGTTGTTTGACACAACTACAATCAGCAACAGTAAGACTTTTGTATGTAAAAAAAATGTAACAATGGGACAGTAATAAGAATAGCAGTAACTGTTCTAATAAGGGCCGCCATTTTGGTGTCCATGTTTACCATTTTATACATAACCTCAATAATTTTGACTTAAGAAACACAGTTTAATTAATTAAATACCTAAAATTGCCCTTAAAACAATTTCAACTATTACGTTTAAAGTTTTGTTCTACCCAAGATTGATTTAATATACTAAAATTTGTTTGACAGGTAGGTAAATGTATTAGTATTTATGTTACATCGTCAATATCTTGTAGAGGTATGGCCCAATTTTCTTTTTGTTTATACAACGAATTAACTTCTATATATACTACTTAACCGTTTTAAGTGTGTCAAGGTATAGAAACAAACTTTTTTTTGTTAAATACGCATTTTGCACTTTTAAAAGAATACCACCAATAGATTGACAGCACACGTAATTAATTGTTTTAAGTGCAAGGTAAAGAGTAATCAAAGAAGTTTAGAATATACATTAAACGTAGTTGATGAATTGCAGTTGCCCTGCGTACGTTTGTTACGATTTTTGAGCATAATTTACTCATACTCATGACTCGCTTATTTTAATTATTATGTTGGCAAAGATTCATACAATGTTCCAGTTGCTTGTATTGACTCGTTTGCTTAAATGATTGGTGATAATTCGTTTGTTTCGATTGTCGATCATTCGTTTGTTTCATTTCGTTGATAATGATTCATATGTTTCAGATGTTGATGTTGACTCTTCCTTTGAAATTGTTAATGATGCTTCGTTTGTTTCGATTGTTGACGATAGTTCGTTTGTTTCAACTTTTGTCACTGAAGATGATTAATTTCTTTTAATTTATTGTTGGCAATTATCCATCTGCTTTGACTATTATTAATTTTGTTTGGAAAAGGAAGACTGTATCGGAATTCCGCAAAAGCCATATGGAGTGCTTTTTCTGTTCCATTGCATAACAGTAATTCAAGATATACGGGAATATTTCATCCCGAAACTTTCAAATTAAGATGACATCGAGTTCTACTTGAATGCACATACATAGTTTCGAGTTACGGAAAATCCAAACCGGCTTTCGTTGTAATTTCCAACAAAATTCAATTATACGGAAATGCAACTGCAATTAGCTTAATTTACAGAGCTTCTGTCAGGTGGATGTCGACCGTCAAGTTTAATTCATCACGTTTAGAAAAATCGTAAAGAGAAATTCGATCCGATTCAATTTGATACGAGTAATACCCTTAAAACACCGGAATAGACATCATTAAAGTCGGCAGAATTTATTGAATAGTTTATTTTACTCCTCTTAAAATGAAATTTTGATCTATATGGTCATGTTTCTGTTTTCTTCTTGTTCAGTAGATCATTTTAATAATCTGTTAGGATTCTGGCCTGTATAATAAATCCACAACGCAAGATTTACGTTGTGGGACAATGACAACGCTAGATCAATAAAAGTGACGAAATTCGTGAAAAAAAATTACACTGCGATGTGGCTTCCCGAACTGATCCACAACGCAAGATTGTAGAAACACAATGCGATGTGATTAATGTCTTCACCTACGATAAGCTGTTTTTTACCTTAACAATATCATGAGAAAACGCAATTCCTTCTCAATAAATGTAAAACAAATTTCATTCACACACCAAGGTGTTCTGATTATACTTGAATATATTAAACACCAAACATGAGTTGTGTCTGAATATGAAAAAAATTTCAAAAACTTATCAATTTTTCCACAGAAACATTTAGCATGAAAATATTTTGTCGCTGCTTTTACGGTGCCTATGGGTTAAAAGTATTGCGACAAAAATCTTGCGTTGTGGATCAAATTTGATAAACTACAATTCATAGTCGTCAATTTTTCCACCAAAACATTTAGCATCAAAATATTTTGTCGCTGCTTTGGGATGCCTGTGCTGTTAAAAGTATTGCGACAAAAATATTGCGTTGTGGATCAAATTTGATAAACTACAACTCACTGTCGTCAATTTTTCCACAAAAACATTTAGCATCAAAATAGTTTGTCGCTGCTTTGGGATGCCTGTGGTGTTGAAAGTATTGCGACAAAAATCTTGCGTTGTGGATCAAATTTGATAAACTACAACTCATTGTCGTTAATTTTTCCACCAAAACATTTAGCATCAAAATATTTTGTCGCTGCATTGGGATGCCTGTGATGTTGAAAGTATTGCGACAAAAATCTTGCGTTGTGGATCAAATTTGATAAACTACAACTCATTGTCGTCAATTTTTCCAACAAAACATTTAGCATCAAAATATTTTGTCACTGCTTTTGCGGTGCTTATGGTGTTGAAAGTATTGCGACAAAACCTTACAAAAATCTTGCGTTGTGGTTCGAATGTGATAAAAACATAACTCATTGCCGTCAATTTTTCTACAAAAACATTTACCATCAATATATTTTGTCACTGCTTTTGCAGTGCCTATGGTGTTGAAAGTATTGCGACAAAACCTTGCGTTGTGGATCAAATTTGATAAACTAAAACTCATTGTCATCAATATTTTTGCTTACAGTAAAGATTTTTATAAAATAAGCGTAAATAAGTACAATTATCTCTAACTGATTAAAAATTTAGTAAATATTTATGTAGCAAAGCACTCTATGATTATTTCTGAAAGAATCACAACAATGCTTGCGTTGTGAAAGAATATTGAGGGACCACAACGTAAGTTATGGTTTACTTTTTCGCCGTACCTGTTTCAAACTACAACCGATTCAGAAAGGACTCTTTTGACGCTTGTATTATTATTTTTTTTTAAGAAACCAGACCATAGACATAGATGTACGTTGAAGGGCGTCAAAAACCCTTTCACAGGTGCTTGTTACAAAGCCTCTTTCGTCGCTTATTTCAACAGTGGTTGTTGGTTGTTGTTATTTTCGAAAGGAATCCGTTCGCGTATCAGTTTACTTCGTCGAACAATTTACTGTGAGCCACCCCTGTCTAACGACTAGATAAAATTTAATGACGCTTTCGAGAAAGTCGTAAAGGGGATGCAAAGGTATCGAATGTAGGATACAGGCGACGGTGTGTCATAAAATAAAATTACCTATTTATATTACTTGGACGCGTGCAGTGGAAAATGTCACGGGGGTGAAATACAATTCGAAAGTAAATTGTAAAGACTATTAATAGCAAACTCTAATTGACATATTGTAGCAATTAACGCGCATTAATTAATGAAACCAGGCCTGGACAGCCGTTAAAAGAAAAGTTTAAATAAAGGTTTGGGGTTGTAAGTATCAGCAACTTTGTCCATTTCTGTTTGTTATAACCGCAGTCGTAATTAGTCAGAAATGTGGGAATTCCCGGTAATTTCACAGGACGCAACTTTCATTAAAATCCATTAGCACAATATAAACATACTGATGTATAAAAACCGACTTCAATAACGTTGACAAGACCAAAACTAATTTTGCTCATCATTACTATCCAATATAAAATGGATATTTTGCTACAAAAGACCCCGCTAGATCCTTAGGGATAATTGCTCTCTATCAAAGTCATTAAAACATTTTTGGTAGTTTGACAGGGGACCATTTTCCGTGCGGATCTAGGGGGGTCCTTTCGAATTTTAATACAATTTTTTAATCTGTATTATTACCTATTTATTTATATAATTCGTCATTTTATTTTATAATTTTAATCAGTCTATGTTTATACAAGTTAACTAAAGGGTTCTAACCTAACGAAGGGTTATATAATAAAGACGATGAAGATGAAGTTATTTAAGTTAATAAAATATCTTTTACCCCTAGCTTGGCTTTGATTTTTATAATAACATTTTAAGAAGGGCTAGAACGGAAATTTAATTTTCATGGAAAACATGCTGCAGGGCAACAAACGAGATATCTGAATAGTGACCTTAAATTTGTCTTTAAGTGCGACCCTCAAGAAATTTGATGGCGAACTTGTAAACTTGACTCTATTTTTCATCGTAATTTGAAATTAATGTAATCCTCTCTCTCTGTTTTGAAAAGCGATTTCTTTTGTGTTTTAAATTTGATATTAGGTGAAAATGGACGAGAGATTTTTAACAGTTTATTGAATTCCATAAATTTTATAAATAACTCCCATTAACTAAATATTAAAAATTCATCATCATCATCATAAGGTCGTCAGTGCTAAGACTGGTTGGACCCGCACCTCCACTCTTTCCTATCCTGAGCTAATCTTCGCATTTCCCTAAACCTAGAACATCCCACATCCTTAACTATTTGCGAACAGTAATCTAATCTAGGTCTACCTTTACCTCTCCTAACTCCTGTTTCTGCCTCTAATATGTCTCTGACTAGACCTTCATGCCTGAGAAGGTGTCCTACCAACCTATCTCGCCTACTTTTTATTGACTTTCATAGAATCCTCTGTTCTCCTATTCTTTCCAATACCTCTTCATTTCTAACCTTTTCTACCCACGATATCCTCATTATCCGCCTATAACACCACATTTCGAACGCTTCTAACCTTTTCTTTTCCGCCGCTCCCACTGTCCATGTTTCGCACCCGTACAACGCCGTGCTCCAAACATACACCTTTAACAACCTTTTTCGAATTTCTAAATTAACCGTTCGCGAGCATAGAAGTGACTTCTTTTTATTAAAGGCGACACGACCCTGCGCTATCCTCTGCTTTATATCCCTACTACTCCTTCCATCCTCACTTATCTGACTTCCTAGGTATCTAAAATCAGCCACTTCTTCTAATTTTTCGTCTCCTATCTTTATATTCGCTCTTTCCCTACTTTTTCTTCCCTTGCATACCAGTATTTTAGTTTTACTTTTATTTATTTTCATACAGTACTGATCTGTCAGTACCGCTTCCATTTTATTTAAAGCTATCTCTAGGTCCTCCTTGCTAGATGCTAATACTGCTATATCATCTGCAAATCTAAGCATACTAATCTTTTGCCCTTGCACATCTATCCCTACAGTTGTACTGTCTTTAATGATGTTGATGGCGTCTTCGATGTATAGATTAAAAATTCATAATGGAAAAAAAATAGAAATGAAAAAGGAAACACTCGGTAATAAGAATATTAACTAGGCATCTAAATCAACTTCTGAACTGCCAGATAGAGTGTCTAAATAATTCAAAATCATTAATTTTATATTACTATTATTTCCACCTGTACATTACTTAGGAATAAAAAAGTCAAATTTTCTTTCAACGGTAAAGTAGTCACGCCAAGTTTGTTGCTTTAGTAATTGATATATGACAAGGTAAAAAATAAAATTATCAGTCATACAAAAAATTTTACTTCGATTTTATCTAGAATAGATACAACAAAAAAACGTTTTTATTATATGAGTAATGGAATTGTCAATAAACAATATTACTAAGGCGTTTTGGAGGCGTCAAAAGAATACTTTACGCTATATATTTTATATATAGGTTAGGTATCATTAAGAAGCAGTCAATATGGAGAATGCCGCCATATATATCAGATTATATTTAGTTTAATTTATTTCTTAGATTTGCAGATGATATAGCACTATTAGCATCTAGCAATGAGGAGTAAGAGATAGCTTTAAATAAAATGGAAGCGGTATTGACAAAACAGTACTGATTTAGAAATTCGAAAAAGGTTGTTAAAGGTGTATGTTTGGAGCACGGCGTTGTACGGGTGCGAAACATGGACAGTGGGCGCGGCGGAAGAGAAAAGGTTAGAAGCGTTCGAAATGTGGTGTTACAGGCGAATGAAGACGATACCGTAGATAGAGAAAGTTAGAAATGAAGAGGTATTAGAATGAATAGGAGAACAGAGGACTCTATGGAATTCAATGAGAAATAGGCCGGATAGGTTGGTAGGGCACTTTTTCAGGCATGAAGGGCTAGTCAGAGACATATTAGAGGCAGAAACGGAAGTTAGGAGGGGTAGAGGTAGACCTTGATTAGATTACTATTCGCAAGTAGTTAAGGATGTGGGATGTTCTGGTTTTAGGGAAATAGAAAGATTAGCTTAGGATAGGAAAGAGTGAAAGATCTTATGATGATGATGATGTTGTTGCTTAAAGTTGATTACGTGTAATAATCAAAAATATAATACGTTGTGAAATAAATTCAGCAAAATTGACTGGATGTATTGTCATAATAGGTTTAGTACCGGTGACTAAGAAATTATTTATCTGTACCGTACCGGCGACTAAGAAGGTATTCACCGGTACCTAAACGTTGTATGAAGCATTGCTGACCAGTGCTTTAAATTACCCATAGATCATCTTCTTTCATTACAACACTAATGAAAGCAGTGCATTCAGACTTTGAAAATTATTTAAAATAAATGAAGCGTGAATTTTAATTTTCTAATTCAAAATCAATACAATTTGTAGCACCAATAAAACATTCCTTCTAGAAGGGTGCCGGCGAATGGCTTCTAAATCACTGGCATAGCGGTGAATAGTTTCTTGGTCACCGGTACGATACCGATGAATAGACAGAACGGTTTTTTAATATATTGGTTTTCATTACTTTGAAATACAATTTGTAAAACTGTTATGAATGTTGCGGGTCGGAAAAGTGTACATAGTATACGTAATCCAAAATGGAAACGCCTCAAGAAATGCCGGACATATCGAGTCGTATTTTTAAAGCAAACAGAGCAGAAATTGCGAGAGATGTAACGTCGATGAAGCATTTTGCAATTTAGAATTTAATTAGAAGTCCATTTCGCAGCCTGTTATTTGAAAAGTTGGTAAAATGGGAGATCTACAGAGAGATTTCAACTAATTAAAAGCAAAAAATGTTTCGTTGGGTTTTTCCGTTGGAAATTAAACCTCCCTAATGTGTAATATCTGCCGGACGTTTAACTAGGATGAAAGTCTCTAACGCAAATGTCACAGGCAATGGGAATTAATTTGGAAATAGTTTATCTTCCACTTTCTACTGTATTCAGTCAGATTATAATGAAACTGTATTAACAAATTTTTATTATGACCAAAAATTACTTTTCTTAGCTTACTATTAATCATCGATATTGATTAATATACGAGGTTTTTTATACATATGTTTTACTTCTTTCAACTACCTTGTACTATTTCGTTCGCTAAAAGGTCAATTTACGCATTAGAAGAAGGGTCACAACTATCGACACTACCTTCACTAAAGTCATGAAAATCTCGCATGAATGAACATTTCAGCACTTAAGACAATTATTGTGTCAGTAAATAGAAAATTTTATGGCTTAGAAGAATTATTAATGAAAAGATCGAAAATATCAAATTAAATAGGCCAAGACCTAACAGGCAAGTTCAAGACCGAAACTAGAACTATTCAAACAAGACTCAGGAATAGGCCTTGGCCTTTGCTCATTAGTAATATTTAGAGAGTCAGATAATTCGAGATTGAGGTAGCGTCAGACATATAAAACAAGAAATAGTGCAATATTTATTTAGGCAAAGGTCCAGATGATGGCCCCCACCCCCGAAGGAGGTGGGCGTTGGGGGGATCGAAAGAGGAGGTCTCCCCCACCACTGTACCATAAAACGTTTGTGGCGGTCTCACCCCCATAAAAAGTTATGGGGGTTCAAAATTAATAAATATGCCAATTTTTGTACATTTCTAGGCATGTAAATATTTATATAGTCATTCTTAAACAATATTCAAAGGTAAAACTAATGAAAAATACATAAAAATATTGAGAAAGTTATAAAAAACATTATTTAAATAGTTTTATCAATAGGGTAGGTTAGGTTAGGTTAGGTTATCGAGTTTTGTTCTAGTGACCACCCTGTTTCGATCCCCCACCTCCACCCGCTTGAAAATATTTTTTTTATTGAATTTTATTTGAATTATAGTGTATGAAAATTTTCAAAATAATCAACTTTCAACCCCCATAACTTTGTATGGGGGTGAGACCGTCGCAAATTTTTTATGGAGTTTTACTCAGGTGAGCACCCTCTTACGATCCCCCCTACCCACTTTTGGTCCCATCTACCCCCACCCCCATTTAACCCCCATAACTTTTTATGAGACCGCCACGAATTTTTCATGGTACAGTGGTGGGGGAGACCTCCTCTTTCGATCCCATCATCTAGACATTTACCATTATTTATTTAACAAATAGTATTTACAGATATGTGTGACATACTGTAACTATAAAAGTATCAAACACACAGGTTATTACATTTTCATGTAGTTCGCTGCGTCAGTGTATACGTCGTGGGATTGTGTTAGAAATTTGTTAGAAAAGGGGATGAAAATGTACAATTTCGATATATCTAATAAAGTGAGACACTCTTACACCTCATAATCTCGCAACTACGAAATGAAATCTTTAGAAATCCCGACAGATTACGACGAGCTTAGACGGAAGTGGAACTAAAGGTGTGCGAAATTGAAAATATTGAAAATGCAATTCGCGGAGTAAGAAAATCACAAAATTAACAATAGAAGTAGATATAAGTAAGGTAAGAAAGTATTACAAAACAAGGCTAGAAGACTGTCTTCAACCTATATATTGTTGATGGTGGTAATGAGGGAGAGATAAACTGGACGAGGTGAAGTAATTAGTCCAAGAAAATGAGTGATGGACCAGGCTGATTCATATATGTACATACACCTTGATGGGTCCTTAATTTCAAAATTAATGTTTAAGATTTTGCATTTTAATTATTTATCGAGCAACATGATCTGAAGATCCAGACCATCGCTTCGCATTCAGCAGTACTATCAGTTCGATTATGAATCTGTCTGCCGTGGTCCAAGTTTTGATCACTTATGTGATTAATTAATAAGATTCCATATTTAATGTTTCACTTTCTTCTCTTTTCATTTCGTCCGTTGGTACCATGAGATTCTACGTACATTTTTACACAATTATCACTTTTTAAAGCTTAGTAAACACTTTCCATCTTCCAATAACCCCAGGAGCGCTTTTTTATATTTGCATTATTTTACATATTTTAGCAGAAATAATGCGGGAAAACCCAAATTAGACGCCGCAACCCGAAAACCGTTGGTACCATGAAATTCTACATACTTTTTTACATGGTTAACGCTTTTCAAAGCCCATTAAACACCTTCCATCTTTCAATAATTCGAGGAGCGCTTTCCTATGTTTGAATTATTTTACGTATTTTAGCAGAAATAATGCGTGAAAACACAATGTAGGTGACGCACTCGAAAACCGTTGGTACCATGAGATTCTACATACCTTTTTACATTGTTATCACCTTTCATAGCTTTAAAAACATCTTCCATCATTCAGTAATTCCAAGAGCGCTTTTCTATGTTTGAATTATTTTACGTATTTTAGCAGAAATAATGCGTGAAAACACAATGTAGGTAACGCACTTGAAAACCGTTGGTACCATGAGATTCTACATACCTTTTTACATTGTTATCACCTTTCATAGCTTTAAAAACATCTTCCATCATTCAGTAATTCCAAGAGCGCTTTTCTATGTTTGAATTATTTTACGTATTTTAGCAGAAATAATTCCTGAAGACACTAATTAAGCGCAGCACGCGAAAAACCATTGGTACCAAGAGATTCTACGTACCATTTTACAGCATTATCTCGTTTCAAAGCTTAGTAGACTATTCGAATGTCTTCATACATAGTTTTAATTGATTTGTCAATTCGTAGAGTCGTGTTTTAGAATGTTATTCTATTAAAGTTAGTTGAATAAGGTACTTTAATTTGACTTTGCTTGGGTGTTCTTTAATTCGTTGGGCAGTCATCCTCTCGCTTTACCCTACATAAAATTTTCTATATAAGTATGGAATTTTGTATATTACTTTTAGGGTATGTATGACTATGACTAAATCTCTAACGAACTAATGATGACGCTATGAGGACCGAAACGCGTTTTCACGTGAAATCTTGAGTTTTCTTGTTTTATTTAAAAACTTCTTCTTTATTTTAATTTTCTATTAACATTCAGTTTAATGTCGTTTTTAATTACTTCTTCGTCGTTCTTTCGTTCGCTTTATTATACTCAATTGGCCGCTAACTTTATGCACAGGAAGGTGTTCCCGGAGCATTTTAGGTCGTAAAAACACCGGTATATTGTTAGAATTAAGAACCTATACCTGTGTATGTATGCATAATGTAGATTTAGCACATTCTTTCCCCCGAGAGAAACTTAAGCAAATGAAGTTGCTCATAAATCTTTTTACCGAATTAAACTGAATGAAGGGTAGGTACTTTAACTACTCTTTGCTTTAGCACTCAACCCTTATTATGGCGGCAGTTTATTGAAAAATGGTGTCAGAAGGAGAGTGCTCGTTTAGAGGGATCGCGTCGTTTTCTCGCCATCTTCGAGTCAGATTTTTTTCCTTTTACGGGTTTTTACGAGTCTCCAAATGGTTTAATAAGGAAAGATTTGCTTTAAGTCCCTTCTCGGAAACAATTTGAACTGGCTCACAAAAAAAAACGAATAAAAAGACAATGCAATGTGTGTACATCAGGTACGTAAAGCGTAATTTATAACTAACTAGTTGAACCCGTTCAAATCTGCAATGTACACCCGAATTTCATGGTTATAAACTATAGGGTTGTTCGGAAAGTCATTTCGTTTTTTTTTGTGGAAATGAAAGACAGTTTTCGTATAATAAACAAATACTTTATTAAATTATATATTGACCGTTCTGGTTCAACACCTTTTGCCATCTTTCTGGTAGTAGCATAATTCCACGCTCATAAAATTTTTGGTCTTTGCTGGCAAAAAACTGATCGAGGAGGTTTTTGACCTCCTCATTTGAGGTGAAGGTTTTACCGTCTAAAAAATTTTGGAGTGACCGGAACAAATAATAATCCGATGGTGCCAGGTCTGGAGAATATGGTGGGTGTAGCATTGTATCCCATTCAAGCTGTAAAAGCTTTTGGCGAGTGACCAAACTTGTGTGAGGTCTCGCGTTGTCTTGGTGAAACACTACACCTTTCCTGTTGATTAGTTCTGACCTTTTCTGTTGAAGTGCATCATTCAGTTTGTCCAGCTGATGACAGTAGACTTCCGAATTAATCGTTGTGTTATCCGGTAAAAGCTCAAAAAAAACGATTCCTTTAAAATCCCACCAAACAGACAGCATCACCTTTTTTTGGTGAATATCGGCTTTGGAAATGGTTTGAGCCGGTTCATCTTTTTTGCTCCATGACCTCTTGCGTTTGACGTTGTTGTATACAACCCATTTTTCGTCCCCAGTGATGATGCGCTTCAAAAACGGATCATTTTCGTGACGTTTGAGAAGCGAATCGCAGACGTCAATGCGGCGACACAGATTTCTCTCTGTGAGAACATGGGGAACCCATACATCGAGCTTCGAGGATAATCCCAGGCCTTTCAAGTGGTCATAAACTGTTGAATTTGATAAATTTAACCTCAATCCGATCTCACGTGTTGTTATTCGCCGGTTCACATCAACTAATGCCTTTATCGCGTCTTTATCAGCTTCAACCGGCCTTCCCGAACGTGGTGCGTCTTCGACATCAAAATTGCCGGATCGAAATTTAGCGAACCAGTTCTGGCACTGGCGTACTGTCAACACACCTTCTCCATACACATCAGTCAATTTTTTTCTAGCTTGAACAGCATTTTTACCCTTTCTGTAGTAAAACAGTAAGATATGTCGAAAATGCTGCTTATCGCTCTCCATATTTAAAAGGGCACCTACCAAAAACTACTGCGTAGAATTAATTGGAATTTTTCACACACAAGCCTTGCTATATGAGCTNTCATTCTTAGATGTAGATACCATTATTCTATTACTTCAACCAGAAGACGATGCCTTTTCATTGTCTTCTAACAGAAGATTCCTTTCTTGAACTGTTACAATTGTTACAAATTGAAGATAGTAATCCTTCTTTGTTTGAAATTTAAAGTCGTTTTCTCTCATTCTTAGATGTAGATACCATTGCTTCAAGCACACGACGATGCCTTCTCATTGCCTTCCTACAAAAGATTTCTTCCTTGAACTGTTGCAATTGTTACAAATTGAAGATAGTAGTTCTTCTTTGTTTGAAATATAAATTCGCTTTCTCTCATTCTTAGATGTAGATACCATTCTTCCATTATTTCAAGCAGAAGACGATGCCTTTTCATTGTCTTCTAACAGAAGATTCCTTTCTTGAACTGTTACAATTGTTACAAATTGAAGATAGTAATTCTTCTTTGTGTGAAATAGAAAATTGTTTTTTCTCATTCTTAGATGTAAATACCATTGTTTCAAGCAGAAGACGATGCCTTTTAATTGTCTTCCTACAGAAGATTTCTTCCTTGAACTGTTACAATTGTTAAAAATTGAAGATAGTAATCCTTCTTTGTTTGAAATAGAAATTCGCATTCTCTCATTCTTAGATGTAGATACCATTGTTCCATTATTTCAAGCAGAAGACGATGCCTTTTCATTGTCTTCTAACAGAAGATTCCTTTCTTGAACTGTTACAATTGTTACAAATTGAAGATAGTAATTCTTCTTTGTGTGAAATAGAAAATTGTTTTTTCTCATTCTTAGATGTAAATACCATTGTTTCAAGCAGAAGACGATGCCTTTTAATTGTCTTCCTACAGAAGATTTCTTCCTTGAACTGTTACAATTGTTAAAAATTGAAGATAGTAATCCTTCTTTGTTTGAAATAGAAATTCGCATTCTCTCATTCTTAGATGTAGATACCATTGTTCCATTATTTCAAGCAGAAGACGATGCCTTTTCATTGTCTTCTAACAGAAGATTCCTTTCTTGAACTGTTACAATTGTTACAAATTGAAGATAGTAATTCTTCTTTGTGTGAAATAGAAAATTGTTTTTTCTCATTCTTAGATGTAAATACCATTGTTTCAAGCAGAAGACGATGCCTTTTAATTGTCTTCCTACAGAAGATTTCTTCCTTGAACTGTTGCAATTGTTACAAATTGAAGATAGTAATTTTTCTTTGTATGAAATGGAAAAGTGCTTTCTCTCATTCTTAGATGTAGATACCATTATTTCAAGCCGAAGATGATGCCTTTTCATTGTCATCTAACAGAAGATTTCTTCCTTGAACTGTTACAATTGTTAAAAATTGAAGATAGTAATCCTTCTTTGTTTGAAATAGAAATTCGCATTCTCTCATTCTTAGATGTAGATACCATTGTTCCATTATTTCAAGCAGAAGACGATGCCTTTTCATTGTCTTCTAACAGAAGATTCCTTCCTTGAACTGTCAGAGTTGTTACAAATTGAAGATAGTAATTCTTCTTTGTGTGAAATAGAAAATTGTTTTTTCTCATTCTTAGATGTAAATACCATTGTTTCAAGCAGAAGACGATGCCTTTTAATTGTCTTCCTACAGAAGATTTCTTCCTTGAACTGTTACAATTGTTAAAAATTGAAGATAGTAATCCTTCTTTGTTTGAAATAGAAATTCGCATTCTCTCATTCTTAGATGTAGATACCATTGTTCCATTATTTCAAGCAGAAGACGATGCCTTTTCATT
>NW_020439033.1:224496-226957 GCF_000699045.2 Agrilus planipennis | reverse complement strand
TAGATACCATTGTTTATACTTTTAAAAAATGTAGATATTACTATAAAGAGATACTAGCCCAAGAATTAAAGGCAAAAATTCCCTCAAAAAAGAAAAAAAATAGTTATTCTACAAACTGTAGTACTATTATAATTTGTAATGTATTATCTATATTCATAAGTTTTTCACTTTAAGGCTTAAACATATTGTCTATTGTAAAAAAATAGCATCACAGTTTTTACTAGACAATCTATTAAACTATTTTGTTTATTATTTACCGTCAGGTGGTCTAATATACCTAATAGGAAATTTGAAACTTATTAATATTAATACGTAATAATATTAAAAACAATCAATTGCTTTCGTTAAAATTCCACCATTTATTTTCTATCCGACCATTCAATATATTTCTATTCAAATTCAGGTCATCGTTTTAAAACTGCACACATTTCAATCAAAATAGTGAAGTGGTTCTCTTTTTAATTTTATTTACGATTAAGGAAAGCAATTCACATTACTTTTTATCACGAAAACAAGCCTTTCAACTCAATAAAGCAATAATTCATATTTCATTAAATGGGTCAATGTTTTCTTCGTTGATGTACCATTAATTTATCACATCCTAAAAATATCTTTTTTTTTCTAACATTTTCGTAAGTATTTGCGTATTATCGTTATCATTTTAAATAAGTTACTTATGTGTAAATGGATCTCCAAAACTTATTGCAGCTTATATTGCACTGTTGTGTTTTAAATTCTGCCTAAATACATTTACTTAATAAATTCAATAGATAAATGAATTTTTATCAGAATTAAGCAACGTCGAACAGAGGTCTTGGAATATCCAGTCTAAACTTTTACATATTATAAACATACCTTGTTTGCCTGTGTATTTATTATACGATAAGGATCCGAGATATCTGCGTGCGGTCACTTTACACACTATTATCATTTCACTTCAATAAAAAAGCAGGATGTCTTTTTTTAGCGACTTAAGATGTTATACACAACATGTTTACATAAGAGTTATCAGTTCTGTAGTTTGATAGTTTTTTTTTGCCGAACTCGGTTTAACCACTTTTTATCGCGACGTTTTTATACATTTGGAGCAGTCATGCGGCCACGACATTGCCCCAACGAACAAACGATACTGAATGATGAAATATTTCTAATGTTGAACTTAAACACGATAGTTTTTTGAAGAAAAAAGAAGAAGAAATGCTCAGACATAATAATATTGTGAATAACCACGGATTCAGCCGTTGTTTCATAACCAATCACAATGAAATTCAAAAAAGAATAATACCTATGCATAATTAATACAGTTGCACTCTAGATAATACTTTTAATACTTTTGAAAACCAATGCATCTTCAGATTTGTCTAATATAATACTGTAGATGATAAACATGATAAATGATGTCTAGAAACAGCCAAGAAGGCGAATGCGAACCACCATAATGTTGGCAGTAGCAATAATTTGAAAATTGTACATTTTAACTGAAATAGTCCACGATAATACCAGTTTGATGCCGCACTCAAAAACCGATGGTACCATTGGATTCTACATACTTTTTTACATTGTTATCACCTTTTAAAACGATGCAAACGCTTTCCATCTTCTAATTCTGGGAGTGCTTTTTAATGTTTGAATTATTTTACATATTTAAGCAGAAATAATTCGGGAAAACACAAAGTAGATGACGCATTTGAAAACCGTTAGTACCATGAGATTCTACGTACTTTTTTACATTGTTACCACCTTGTGAGCTTTGTAAACACCTTCCATCTTCTAATTATTCCAGGAGAGCTTTTTTTATGTTTGAATTATTTTTCATATTTCAGCAGAGATAATGCGAGAAAATTATTCTAAACAGAAGATTCCTTGTATTCAATGTTACAAACTGAAGACAGCTGTCACTCACTGTTTCATAAGCAATATTACTTTCTCCTGTTGTTACATGTAGATGACGGTCATCAAACAGAAGATGGTGCTTTATCACTGTTTCAAACAGAAATAAAAGATAGAATTCTTTAACTGTTTTAAACTGAAAATTGCTTTCTCCTGTTGGTCAATCAAAAAGATAGTGTTCTTTCGTTATTAAAAACAGAAGTACTCTTTCCTTCATTGCACCAAATTAAAGGCAGTACTCCTGCATTGTTTCATAAGAAGTATTGCGTTCTTCTATAATTCCTTGAACTGTTAGAATTATTACAAATTATAGAAAGTAATTCTTCTTTGTATAAAATAGAAAATTGTTTTCTTTCATTCTTAGATGTAGATACCATTGTTCCGTTATTTCAAGCAGAAGACGATGCCTTTTCATTGTCTTCTAACAGAAGATTCCTTCCTTGAACTGTTACAATTGTTACAAATTGAAGATAGTAATCCTTCTTTGTTTGAAATAGAAATACGCTTTCTCTCATGCTTAGATGTAGATACCATTGTTTCAAGCAGAAGACGATGCCTTTTCATTGTCTTC
>NW_020439033.1:209452-223489 GCF_000699045.2 Agrilus planipennis | reverse complement strand
ATTGAACCCGGAAAACAATATCGATCCAATATTTTAGATTATCCATTTCCAAGAAGTTTAGAATTTTTTGGGCTCTCTTCAGTTAAAGAATTAGAAGGCATTCATGAAATGTCTCTTTGTTCCTTTTTTAAGCTTTTAATACTTTCAACGGCCAATGTGAGCAACATCCGTTCATCATTTTATGTGATGTTTGATCGGTGATAGTAGCAAATATTTTAACGACAAAAATGTATTTTGCATTTTACAAATAGAAAATACATTTGGAAAAGTATTTTAAATAAAATACAAAATGCTTTAGTCAAAAAAGTATTTAAATGCAATATAAAAATAGGTATTTTTTGTTTTGTATTTATACTTTAAATGCAAGTATTTCAAATAAATCATATCTCTGATTGTTGTTTAATTAGCTCTAATCATTATTTTCTAGAACACGGTCCCTTCGAGGGGACCAAAAGTTCTTGCACTTTAACTCCAACTGTAATCCACTAGCTTAATTCAATTTTCCGCTTCACCCGGCTGATGCAGTTAATGGAATGTGATAATCTGGATTTTCTAAGGAAATCCCCTGAACGTGTAAAGTTTAACACTTCGGTAAGTTTAATAAGCCAAGCGCAATAATACGAGAAACAATTATTATTAAACGTATGGATATTACGTCAGCCACCATTTCGAGAAGAATATATTAGAATATCGCAACACGAATAAACTACAATTTTTTCTAATCAGAGATATAAAACTCCGAGGTGTCTTTGTTTATCAATTTCTAATTTCGGTACCTCAATATCACACAAATTACCATTAACATCAATGTAGTCAACAACAGCTGAAAGCACCCCTTAGTGGCACAAATTAAACTGAAAGCTACCACCGCTTTTTGTTATCGTCATAAGGTCGTCAGTCCTAAGACTGGTTGGACACGCACCTCCACTCTTTCCTACCCTGAGCTAATCTTCGCGTTTCACTAAAACTAGGACAACCCACATCTTTAACTATAGGGTTGTTCGGAAAGTCATTTCGTTTTTTCCCGACAGAGGATTTAATTGTATTCTTTTGCACCAAACTTCACATTTAAGCCGTATAATTTTTATATGCTTTGAGAGCTCATATAGCAAGGCTTGTGTGTGAAAAATTCCAATTAATTCTACGCAGTAGTTTTTGGTTGGTGCCCTTTTAAATATGGAGAGCGATAAGCAGCATTTTCGACATATCTTACTGTTTTACTACAGAAAGGGTAAAAATGCTGTTCAAGCCAGAAAGAAATTGACTGATGTGTATGGAGAAGGTGTGTTGACAGTACGCCAGTGCCAGAACTGGTTCGCTAAATTTCGATCCGGCAATTTTGATGTCGAAGATGCACCACGTTCGGGAAGGCCGGTTGAAGCTGATAAAGACGCGATAAAGGCATTAGTTGATGTGAACCGGCGAATAACAACACGTGAGATCGGATTGAGGTTAAATTTATCAAATTCAACAGTTTATGACCACTTGAAAGGCCTGGGATTATCCTCGAAGCTCGATGTATGGGTTCCCCATGTTCTCACAGAGAGAAATCTGTGTCGCCGCATTGACGTCTGCGATTCGCTTCTCAAACGTCACGAAAATGATCCGTTTTTGAAGCGCATCATCACTGGGGACGAAAAATGGGTTGTATACAACAACGTCAAACGCAAGAGGTCATGGAGCAAAAAAGATGAACCGGCTCAAACCATTTCCAAAGCCGATATTCACCAAAAAAAGGTGATGCTGTCTGTTTGGTGGGATTTTAAAGGAATCGTTTTTTTTGAGCTTTTACCGGATAACACAACGATTAATTCGGAAGTCTACTGTCATCAGCTGGACAAACTGAATGATGCACTTCAACAGAAAAGGTCAGAACTAATCAACAGGAAAGGTGTAGTGTTTCACCAAGACAACGCGAGACCTCACACAAGTTTGGTCACTCGCCAAAAGCTTTTACAGCTTGAATGGGATACAATGCTACACCCACCATATTCTCCAGACCTGGCACCATCGGATTATTATTTGTTCCGGTCACTCCAAAATTTTTTAGACGGTAAAACCTTCACCTCAAATGAGGAGGTCAAAAACCTCCTCGATCAGTTTTTTGCCAGCAAAGACCAAAAATTTTATGAGCGTGGATTTATGCTACTACCAGAAAGATGGCAAAAGGTGTTGGACCAGAACGGTCAATATATAATTTAATAAAGTATTTGTTTATTATACGAAAACTGTCTTTCATTTCCACAAAACAAAAACGAAATGACTTTCCGAACAACCCTATATTTGCGAACAGTAATCTAATCTAGGCCTACATCTACCCCTCCTAACTCCTATTTCTGCCTTTAATATGTCTCTGACTAAACTTTCATGCTTGAGAAGGTGTTCTACCAACCTATCTCGCTTACTTCTTATTCACTTCCATAGAGTCCTCTATTCTCTTACTCTTTCTAATACCTCTTCATTTCTAACCTTCTCTATCCACGGTGTCCTCATCATTCACCTGTAACACCACAATTCGAAGTCTTCTAACCTTTTCTTTTCCGCCGCGCTTACTGTCCATGTTTCGCACCCGTACTGCGCCGTGCTCCAAACATACACCTTTAACAATCTTTTTCGAATTTCTAAATTAACCGTTCGCGAACATAGAAGTGACTTCTTTTTATTGAAGACGACTCGATTCTGCGCTAACTTTTTGCTATATTCAACAAATATTTTCGGTTATTGTAGCAAATGCTTTCAAAATGTTATTCGCAGAAGTTGGCAAATTTATTAAGTTAGAACACCTTAAAGGAATAACTAAAAGCATCTTAAACTAATGCAAAAATCTTAAATAGAGTTGGTAGATATACATGCATAATGAAAATTTTTTTAAAAAGCTTTATTTCAAGAATGACTCGGCCTAAAATCCAAAATCTCTCCACGTAAATAAGTTAAAGATTCAAACTTCCCTTCAAGTTATCGAAGTTCTGTATCAAGTGAATGTCATTAAGCTTTCATTTTGCCATAAAACGAAGACCAGAGAAAATATCACCCTTTTACGATTACGTTTAGCATTTAAGCCTTATAGTATTTGGTTTTAAAATACGCTGTTATCTTTTTATGACACTGGCACTGAACTTGCTAGGAAACAAAACGATTTTTTATATTTTTAGATGTTCTGTGACTTCGCTTCTTTAATTCTATTCTATAATTAAATATCTAATCTTGTTTGTTTGTTTATCATAATAATTTGTTTATTCAAATTTGTTTGCTTTTATTACAATATTTCAATGAAATTACCAAATCAGTGACTTCTTGAGCAAAGGAATATGTAAGATTTGTTTGGATAGTTTCAATTTTATGTTTGTGATTGCCAGAATGGATTAAAAGTAACGCAAAATTCATCAATGTTTGACCCCTTCTCCAATGTAATGAATAATGCTTGGCATACCCCCTTCCCTTCATCACTTTATTTCATAACCGGTTTAAGACTTGAACTAAGAAAGAGTTTTTTTTAATATCTAGTAATCATTTTCTTTAGTAAAAATTTTGAATGTGTTTTAAAAATTGTTAGATATTCTTTAACAACACTTAAATCCAATTTGTTTAATTTCTCTTACTTTCTTCTATTAGATAACAAATGGTCTATTGGATTAAGTCCTAGAGCCAAAAACTGTTGTTGAATATAAATTTACTGGTCAAACTTCTTGTGTCTTCAAATTGTGTTTCTTTGAGTGACCCTTCAAAGTTTATTGGAGTCATCGGCGATCACTTGTTCATTCAGAATACATAGCGGTTGAAGTTTTTCTTAACAGAAAGGAAAAGTGAACTAATCTATAACAAGAAAAACAAATAGATGTTGCTGGCCGGTGTTAGGAACATGACCAAAATAGGTTATCCATTTC
This sequence comes from Agrilus planipennis, assembly GCF_000699045.2. Taxonomy (NCBI): domain Eukaryota; kingdom Metazoa; phylum Arthropoda; class Insecta; order Coleoptera; family Buprestidae; genus Agrilus; species Agrilus planipennis. Next base: position 219,605 of record NW_020439033.1, on the reverse strand, counting down.
GAAAGCTTAATATAATAATAAGCAAAATATCAGAAAAGGGTCATTAGGTTAAAAAATGATATACAAACATCCTGTCCATTTTTTAAGAGGTTTTATGGTGATATTTTCTCCTTGTTTCTACTACACATCGGAATAGTATTCGAAACTAAAGGATTCACATACTCCAATGTCCAAATTTTTGATTTGGTATTTAAATTTCCTGTATACCAACATTTGATTTTTCAAATTACAATTTTTCTCAATCTCGCCATTTAATGAAAAAGCGGAGTGAGATGCAGAACTTCCTCAGCTGTGAAAGCAAAAGCAAAGGTCTATCACAACACTGAATAAAATTTAACTAACATTTAATGTAACATTATAAAAACTACAAGGGCATAGGCATAACAGACAGACAGACACGCATCGAACATTCCGAAAAGTAGAGAAGTCCGTTCCTGCTTAATACCCAATGTCATAGAGCGCCTTGCAGATTAAACCCAAACCATATTTTCGCTAAGGGTTTTACGGTTAAAGTTTTTCGACATCAGTCCAAATTCCTCCAACGGGCGCAAGAATAAACTGGGTGGGATCAAACTGTAATGGCGTTATAGTCCTTGAATTTAGTGTAAATTTGTAGTCCTTCAGCACAGCTACTAAGCCAACTTTGGCCTGAAGTATCCCGAGCCTTAAACCTGTAAAAATAAAATTAATCAGTTTCTAATTTTAAGTTTAATTTTTATAACTGGCCCTGCGCACAAGTAACTTCGATTACTTCTGCAGGATTTACTATGTAATAACATAACATGTATATTGTAGCGAGCACGAGCGTGTTTGTGTGCGATCGGGCACACGCGTGTGTGAACGGCTTATCGATTCACCGACTAGCCGCGGGCGCCTTTCTTCATGTGCGCCGTATTTGTAAATGTGTGTGTCGTACCTGCGTTATGGGAAAGCAGTTAAACAGTTCAAAGAAAAAGAAACTTTTCCGGACGTTTCGAGAGGGTTCCAGAAAGTAAACAAAAGAGTATTTAAAGGAAGAGACGATCGCCGAGAGAGTAGAAATAAATTGATTGTTGCAGAAGTGAATCGAGAAATAAATTGATAGTGATAGCAGAAATAAATAGCGCAGTAACAGTAGTGTAAATAAATAGAATAATTCATAACCTAAATTTAGTATTCATTTAATAGTGTTTTTAAGTTCTTTAATAATTAGTGTAAATAAACCGTTTTTGTCGTCATCAGTCTTCGAAGTTAATTTTGTTAAAACCACGAACATTACAATATCATATAGGTGTATTTTAATATGAGAGGTTTAGAAAACTGTAGCTCTGAATGTATTTTAATTAGTTGTCGAAAAGGATACAAAAATTAGTTTTATATGAAAAACAAAAATAGATGATGTTCCTAGTCGATGTTTGAAACATGATCGAAATAGGTTGTCCATTTCGACAGCTTAATATGTATCAGAAATAGGTCTTCAGACTAAAAAATGATATACAAAAATCCAATCCATTTTTTAAGAACTATTTTGGTTCATGCTTCTACTAGAGATCGGAATTATATTCGAATTGTTCGAACTATTTCAAACTGCAGAATTCATATATCCCAATATTCAAATAACCAAACATTTGATTTGTTATTTAAAATTTCCTGTATGCAAATATTTGATTTTTCAAATTGAAATTATTTCCCAGTCTCGCCATTTATGTTTCCGATTTAAAAATGAGGAATGAGATGTAAAAATGAATGTGGAAAAATGTGCAGACTTTCCGCAAAAATACTGTTCCCTAGGGATAGAGAAATTAGTTTTATGTGGACGAAGATAATCTTCGACACCTATTTAGGACATCAACGCGAGCTAAAGTGAAAGTAAAATCTAGTAAATTACAAAACCCTATACTAGTTTTGAGAATTATTTCGTTAAAAATGTTAAGATGAGTTAAAGTCTAAAAAACTATTTACCAATGCACATTCTGGGTCCTTCTCCAAAAGCTAAGAACGTCATCGGAGGTCTAACGGACTTATTCTCCTCCGAAAATCGTTCAGGCTCAAAGATTTGAGGGTCGGGATAATAATCTGGGTCGTGATGGATTCCGTAGATTGGAAGCATCGCAACGGTTCCTTTTTCTAAGGTCAAATCGGAATCAGGAACCTTGTACTCCTTAGTGCAACGTCTTGTTACTGCTGGCACCGGAGGATATTTTCTCAAAGTTTCTGTTATAAATAAACATTGATTGAAAACGTTCAAGAAAGCAAAGTGATAATCAATGAATATACACAAAGATATTGTAAATGCTATGTAATAATGTAAAGAATGCAATTACGTGATGTCTGTGATTGATCAAAATATTTGTTAATAAACAAAACTAATTGATCCAACGAGACTTGAACCTTGACGAAACTCTTGTACAAACTAGAGTGGGTGTATCGGCTTGCGAGTTTATATTTTAGGGAGCCGGACCATAGGTTCAACCATAATGGGGAGGTTCTTACAGAGAAACCAGACTAAGACAAGTCCTTGAAAGACGGCAGCAGCTCTTTCAGTACTTAGGGTGGTAGACATGACGAGGATCGGTATGGCACTCTGATGCACAATACTACTACCAAATTCGATTCCTCTGGGACTACCTCGGGAGATGTCACCAATAAGTGCAATATGGGTTAGAAGCGTTAGAAATGTAGTGTTACAGGGAAATTATGAGGATACCGTGGATAGAGAACGAATAAGAAAACGGAGGACTATATGGAAGTCAATAAGAAATAGGAGAGATAGGTTAGTAGGACACCTTCTTAGACATGAAGATCTAGAGGCATATTAGAAGCAGAGACGGAAGTTAGGAGGGGTAGAGGTAAACCTAGATTAGATTATTGTTCGCAAATAGTTAAGGATATGGGTTGCTCTAGTTTTACGACCGAGCGGCATGGCCTAGAGGTCTAGACCATTCTTTAGCATTCGGGAGGACGCCGGTTCGATTCCGGGTCCGTCTGCCTTGGTCCAAGTTTTTCTGTGGTTTCCTTGGATTACTTAGGCAAATGCTGAGGCAGTAATATTCCACAGATAATCTTTCTTTCTCTTCTGTCATCATTTCGTCCGTCTCATCTTTCACACCCGAACCACCACCCACCCATTCCCACGATTCCTGAAAGCAAACTGAAGAGGGCCTTCCGCCCTACCTTCTGGCATAGTCCGGAGGGACTGCCCGCCCACCAGCATTGCTGGCTGGTGGGAATGAAACACCCAAAAATTTTTTTTTTCCAATTTTACAGAAATGCGAAGATAGGAAAGAGTGGAGGTGCGTGTCTAACCAGTCTTAAGACTGACGACCTTATGATGATTATGAAACAAAACTAAGCACTTTATCACTTGCAGTATGCAATGAATGATAATGATAACCTTCTTATCAATTCCATATGCAAATGCTTACCATAAATGCACTTATCTAAATAAGTCATTTCTTGTATAGCTTCGTATGTTATTTTCTTCTCGTGTTTCCCCAAGACCTGTTCGATTTCTTCCCTAACTTTATCCTGAATGTCCTGATTCTCTGTCAGTTCGTAAAGAAGATATTGTAGTGTGGTTGCCGATGTCTCGAACCCGGCAACGTAGAAAATAAAAGCCTGCGCAGCGATTTCGTTAACTGTCAGGCCGCATTGATAATAAACTGTTTCGCCATCCCGAGACTCGTTGTTATCAGTTTTCGTGGTTGCTTTGATGTCTTCGTCTCTTAGTTTCATAAAGAGTTGCATAAAGTCCTTCCTGTCGACGTTGTTAGCGTCTCGAAACGCAATAGTTTGCTTGACGATATTCATGAAGAAATATTCGACGTCTTTGGAAGTGACAGTAACCCTAAGCGTTTCCATAATGTTTGGTATTATCTGTATCAGGAAAACCTTAAAGGCATCTAATCCTGTTGGAGCGACTGCAAGTTTCCCGAATTTCCTAAAATCGGAGTCTGAATCCTTTAGACAATTGCCTTCAATTCCAAAAATTACTGACGATATTATGTCTATAGTATATCTGCTAAAAATTTCTTTGACATCGACGGCTTCCTTTTTAAGGATCGCTGCGTCCAGGACGTTCGGGAGTTCCTTCGTACAATCGACCATCGTTTGGAACATCAACTTCATCTTTCCACTGGAAAAAAACGATGCCATCTTCGATCTCATGGCCTTCCATTTGGCTCCTCTCAGGGTGAAGAGATTTCCAGTGAGCGGATCGTCGTATTCATTGACGTAGTCCACGTGATCGGTAAAATGTTGGAAATCGACGCTTAGCATCTGGCGTAGCAAAATGGGATCGGTAGGAACGAAAATTGGTTGAAACATGAAGTGTAAACCACCGTATCTCAATCCTCTTGCTTTGACCTCCCTGTAAATATCCACGGTGGCTTTGGCAATGCTTGCCCTTTGTAGGAACTGATCTTTAGCGTTCCCGAAAGGAAGCGAAGTGGGAAATGTGAAAACATTCCTCCTAATCCAATACGTGAACGACCATTTCAAATATATCACAAAACTCACCAAACCGATTGCGAGAAACGTAGCTAAAAACGTCAACACAATCATTTCAATGTTAATTAAGTATTTAATTAATTATTAATAAATATAAATGAACAAATTTCCTAGTGTTCGACAGTATTTATATGCATTTTAAACTGATAATGGTTTTTAAATGATAAGTTTGGAGCAACAAATATAAATATTTGTAAAACAAATATAAGCGGTAGACAGAAACCAAGATATCAAAATTGAGAAACTAATAAAAACGTAGCATTATATGATAACAATTAGTGTAGATCAATTATTACTCAATTTTATGCTTGTTTATAACGGTTACCATTATTTCTAATAAGGCGGTAACAAAGTACCGGAAAATGTCCCTTGTCCAGCGCCATCCAGTTAATGAGAAAGAAACTAAACAGCAAATAAGTAAAAACAGAGCTTTGGTATTATCAATCTGACCTCCCACTTATTAAATTCGTTAAAAAATACTTGTTTGTACTAAAAACAAATGAAACATTAACACAATAAACATATAGCACGTTTTTATTCATATTAAAATAACAATAAAATATATAAAACAATTACAACTATAACTTATTCTAATATACAGTACCAAAAAGTACCAATTAATTACAGCGCTTTTTTAAATGCACAGAAGTGGCTAAATTTAAGTAAATTTAAACTGTGTGCGGTTCAACCCAAATGCCTCCCTGAGCAGTTATGACAAACTGGAACGGTTCGAATTTGATAGGCAATTGCGTTTTGGGGTTTAAAGTAAATTTATAATCTTTCAACATCGTTACCAGTCCAACTTTTGTCTGTAAGAGGCCGAGACGCATACCTAAGAAAAGAAAAAAAAAATTAACATACTTATGTACATGTATACTATCAAAAATTCAAGACTGTTTCAGCATTTATGTATGAAGAAATTAATGAAACAATTTTATGTACAATATGGAAGAAAAATTAGAAAAAATGGCTGATTTTAGGTATCTGGGAAGTCAAATAAGTCAGAACGGAAGGAGTAGTAGGGATATAAAGGAGAGTAGCGCAGGGTCGAGACCCCTTAAATAAAAAGAGGTCACTTCTATGCTCGCGAACGATTAATTTAGAAATTCGAAAAAGATTGCTAAAGGTGTATGTTTGGAGTACGGCGCTGTACGGGTGCGAAACATGGACAGTGGGCGCGGCGAAAAGAAAAGGTTAGAAGCGCTTAAAATGTGATGTTATAGGCGAATAATGAGGATACCGTGGATAGAGAAGGTTAGAAATGAAAAGGTATTAGAAAGAATAAAAAAACAAAAGACTATGAAGGTCAATAAGAAATAGGCGAGATAGATTAGTAGGACACCTTCTCAGGCATGAAGGTCTAGTCAGAGACATATTAGAGGCAGAAACGGAAGTTAGAACGGGTAGAGGTAGACCTAGATTAGATTACTGTTCGCAAATAGTTAAGGATGTGGGTTGTTCCAGTTTTAGTAAAATGTGAAGATTAGCTTAGGATAGGAAATAGTGGATGTGCGTGTCCAACCAGTCTTAGGACTGACGACCTTATGATGATTAATACAATTACATAAAAGCATTCGTTTTTTTGGTAATTATCCTAAGAAAAAGAAAAAATAGACAAGGTACTACAAATAATACAGGTCACTATTTATCAGAAAACAAATTTAACATTTCCTAGTGTAAATATAGACCATGAAGACAACAAACAGGTAGTCCAATCTTCATTTGCAATGATTTAAGGAAACTATTCAGATAATTTTATAAAATAATGAGGAAAAAGCCAAAAAAATACATTTTGCTTAGTTTTGAGGTTAGGATTTCTCAAAATACTAGTGAACTACCTGGGAAATGATTACTGGAGTCATACAACTTCTTTATTCTTTTATTATTAATTAAGCAATGGGGATGGTTGTTTAACAGTTAGTTATATTAATATAACATTTTCATTCTTACCAATACATATCCTGGGGCCTTCTCCAAAGGCCAGAAACGCGAAAGGTGACCTTTTCTTTTTTACCTCATCTGAGAATCGTTCGGGGTCGTACTTTTCGGGATCGGGGTATATCTCGGGGTCATGATGAATTGCATATATTGGTATCAATACTGCTGTACCTTTTTCAATTGTTAAATCAGAATCAGGCACTTTGTACGTTCTCGTGCATTCCCTTTGTTGTGACGGTAACGGAGGATATTTCCTTAAAGTTTCTAAAAATAGACACAAATTTTAAATATTAATCTATTTAGTAGTCGGACAGAACAATTAAAAATAATGATGCGTATATAGTATACTTTATTTACTATGTTAGCGTAATAAAGTCCATAAAAATATTTTTCGCAGTCCGAAGGTCTCATTCACGTCACATCATATTTTCGATTATTTATTAAGTATTTTAAGATTATTTTGGGATTTATTTCTGTTTTGTAAATATTAAATCCGTTTTAGTAAACACGGAAAATATTACGTAACTGAATAAAAGTTGAATAAAATAATTCGAAGTGGTGTGTATTCTGTCGAAACTGCCAGACGCGGATCGCGATTTCGATCTTTTTGGATCTCATCAGCGCGTCGTAGACAGCTCCAAAAAATCGGTCCAGTCAAATTGAATGCACTAGGAATATGATCGATAAGGATTGTGTAACATATTTTATCCTTCAAGGTGGGCTAACTGACATTACTGTAGAAATTCATAGAAGCTCTCCTGGTTCAATTCCGTGGCTAGTTTACCCCCAGGGGACATCAAGATAACTCAATGATAATTTGACTGTGAAGTCGATTCCTATAGATTTTAAGACTCGAATCTGACTAATTCTATTATGTTGAATTCGAATATCATATTAATTTTGATATAAATGTGGTATAAAAAAGTGGATCACGCTGTACAACACATCAAAATTATCGTTTTCTAACTGAAGTGGATAATCTAATAATAATTGACATCTATCCGATGGTTAATCATCGGGATGTGTGAAATGAAATTACAAATCAAGATACTCAGTTAATATATTACTACCCTCAAATAGGAGTATATTTCAGATTTCCGGTGAAATCGGATTACAATAATCTCTGGTTCTGTCAAATCAACCGCAACCAGAAGCTATCGTAATTGCTAATTCATCATGCGAATCGTTAATAATTTTCAATTTGATGTGAAATTGAGAAATATGTTAAATCTTCTTAACAATTTCTTAACTACGAAGTTCTGTAAAATTTAATGGAAAGAAAATTACTATAATCTGAAGTAAAAATGTTTTAAATCCGTCATCAAAAACCCAATTAAGTGATTTTGATAAAGAAGTTGAATGTAGTTTATATACAAATAACTTACTAAGAATTATATAGTTCGGGGTAGGTATACCTAATACCTGCTACATTTACAAGGGATTTTGTAAATTACACCTAACTGTTCAAAAGAACCAACTAAAACGTGATTGATATAACGTTTTTGACGAAAGCAAATATAACGTCTTTTTCTATTCATAAATCTTTTTTTATCACTACTGACGACCTTCAGAACGACATCAAAGTAAAATGCGATCATCTTTTAATCTACTGATAATTAAATATTGCTACTCATGTTCACTTACTTTTGTAAAAAAATACCAAGGACGTATACCGTTTCTTTGTTGCTTTCTTTATCATATAGGTACTTATTACAAATTAATAAAAACAATGAGACCACCGAAAGCATATTTGATTAATTCCATTTTAACGAACTTTTGATAAAACAACTACATTATAACCGAGTAATTAATTTCTGAAACGAATCCCGGTGGACCTTGTTGGAGCATCGTACTACAGATGGCGTTTACCGCGCCATTTGTAGTATTTTCTAAAACGCGGTGTTAAGACAGCAGGTAAAAGTTGGTCTGTGTTCTATCAGAGCTCTCTGCGACGCGCTGATGAGATCCAAAAAGATCGAAATCGCGATCCGCGTCTGGCAGTTTCGACAGAATACAGACCACTTCGAATTATTTTATTCAAGTAATTAATATTTCATTGCAACAACTGATATGTTTTAGTAATAATTTGTTTATAAAAACGTTATCAGTATTACTTACCAAACGTACACATGTCTAAATAGGTCATTTCTTGTATGGCCTCGTACGTGATATTTCCGTCGTGTTTGGCTAAGACCTGGTTAATTTCTTCCCTGAGTTTGTCTTGGATCTCTGGATGCGTCGCCAGTTCGTACATCATGAAGTTCAAAGTGGTCGAGGACGTTTCGAATCCAGCGACAAAGAAGACAAATGCTTGAGCAGCAATTTCGTTCATGGTCAAACCGTTTTGATAGTAAGCGATCCCATCACTTTTGCTGTTGTTATTAGTGGCAGATTCAACTTTGATCTCTTTGTTTCTCAGTTTCATAAGGAGTTGTATGAAGTCCTGTCTTTCAAAGTTGGTTCTGTCCCTGTACTCGATAGTATCCTTGGTGAGACCCAAAAAAAAGTTTTCCACGTCTTTTCTCGTGTTGGGAGTTCGAGTGATTTGGAGTATTTTTGGTGATAAGAGAGCGAATAAAAATTTAATCGCATCGAATCCTTTAACTTCCACTGATTTCTTCCCGTATTCCCTAAACTCGTTGTCCGGGTTCTTTAAGCAGTTACATTCTATTCCAAAACCAACTGATCCAATCACATCGGTGGTGTATCTGGCAAAAGTGTCTTTTATGTCAATGGGACTGTCTGAAGCTATAGCCTCTTCCAAAACAGCAGGAAGATTCTTGGAACAATCCACTAGCGTCTGAAACATCATCTTCAATTTCCCGCTCGAAAACAAGGGACTCAACTTGGTTCTTAGGGCTTTCCACTTGGCTCCTTTTAAAGAAAACAAGTGTCCACTCAGAGGGTCAACATCTTCGTCGACGTAAATTGTACGATCAGTGAAATATTGAAAATCAACCGTCAGCATTTTACGCACCAAATCAACGTCGACAGGAACAAAGGTTGGCTGGAAGAAGAAATGGTAACCGCAATACGAGAGTCCCTTTTTTTTGGCAACTTTATACACTTCGGTTATTTCTTCTGTAAACGTTGCCTTCCTGTAAAATTGTTTGTTTGCGTTCCCGAAAGGAAGAACTGGAGGAAGTGTGAAGACGTTCCGTTTGGACCAATACGAAAAAGTCCATTTTAAATAAAGAAAAAACGACACAACACAAACAGCAACTAACGAAACCAGAACAGGTATCACTATCATATTTGATGATTGAATGATGCTTAAGCCGGTCCGCGCCACTTATAAGTCAGAACATGACTACGCATTTTTACTAAAATAAAGCACTCCAGTACGAAGCACGCTATTTTGCTGATCATCGTTTATAAACTTTCTCTTCGTATAAACGCGAAATATTCGTTCACTTTTGGATTGCCAAATAAGCAATTTACATAGATTCACGGTCATGGTGAAGATATTCTGCAGAATAACTAAATAATAATTAGATTATTAATAGAAGTCAGATATAAAATTATAAATTGGTAATTATATAGAAATTGGTTTCTTTGCATAAGTATAGAATTTTTGTTATAATTTTTCTGTAAGCTTTAAGTAGGGCTTTAATGATGTATACAGTCCAATAGTTACTGAAATAACGGGTGAGGAGAACGCACTGTTTTCACATATCATTACAGTATAAAATACCTTTTAAGGTACGTAATCTAAAATTATAAAAAA
>NW_020439033.1:196393-209060 GCF_000699045.2 Agrilus planipennis | reverse complement strand
AGGAGATCGGGCTGAAACTATAGCTACAAGCTATCCAAGGATGGTACTATAGAATGTCACCTCAAGGTAGGCCTAGTGGCGTCATCTCTTGGTTAGGCCGGAAACTTATCAATCCACCCTCGTATTATGATTAATTTTTGTTGGACTGATTTAGTGCCACTATATCATTGATATACCGGTGTGGATCACTCCGAATACTCTATCTCTCTAATTGTGAGTTACAAAACAAGTAATTTTAGGTACTTGCATGCCTTTGTGAGAGAGAAGATCCATTAGAAAAACGACATCAACCAATCGATACATTGTTTCTTTACCTTAAGTATCTATTGTTTATTCTACATAAACACCCTCTTAACTATCCTGACGAATACCCTAACACCTATCATGAATAATACTTCGATTTCTCTAAAAACAATTTGCAAAAGTTTATTAACTAACAAAATTAAATGCTGATGATAGATAAGTTTGCATCAACACTGAAGGAGCAAACGTTTGTCGAGCTAACATGTTTTAACACTGTTCAATTATGCAGTTAAGTTTTAATTGTAATTAGCTTAAAAGCTGTCATCGGCAGACTCGAGTAGGTAAACCTAATAATAATTATTGATGATTGATCTACACTTCGTGCATGGTTTGTACTTACACAATTTACAGCATTATGATACATTAACAAATAAACCAAACAATAATTTCAAACATTTAACAATTATTTTATTGAATTTTATTTGAATTATAGTGTATGAAAATTGTCAAAATAATCAACTTTCAACCCCCATAACTTTTTATGGGGGTGAGACCGCCGCAATTTTTTTATGGGGTTTTACTCAAGTTAACACCCTCCTTCGATCCCCCCCACCCTCGAGGGTGAGGGGGGCTATCATCTAACCGCCATAACTTTTTATGGAAGTGAGACCGCCACGAACTTTTTATGGTACAGTGGTGGGGGAGGTCTCCTCTTTCGATCCCACCCACTCCCACCCCCTTTGGGGGTGTGGGCCATCATCTAGACCTTTACCTATATTTCGATAATAAATTCGAAATGTCCATGTTAAAAAAATATTATAAAATCGTACAATATTTATAATCTCTTTACAATTCATTTAGTCTGTGTGTTAGTTATGCAACTGGGTAAACAAAATGTGTTTACAGCTATGTGAACTTTTTCAAGGTTACCACAGCATACTTATTTATATTTTATCTTCACTATTATTAAAGAACAAACGAAAACAATTTGTTATCTTTTTTGCTTGTTCGTTTTTGTGGATAAATTTAGCAGAATAACTACTCACAAAAAAAATTAATAGTAGCGAGGAAGAATACATAAGTAGTAATAAATTGGTACCATGATATGTTGGTATTATACATGCTGTATATGTATGTGTGTGAATATAATAACCGGTTATTTACTCGTGAATTAGAGTCATGCAACATTTTTGTAGATGCCTAAATTTGTTATAGTTGCAGAGTTTAATAGTAGATAGTTAATATTACCACGATGATGAAAAAATTATTATCCCTATCCGTTAATGTTTATGATCGATTTAATGTTGCTTATTATTATCTTTTTTTTAATTATGTCTACATATTTAATGGCGGTAAAATGTTTGTATTGTTGTTTTCACAGCCGTTATTAAGTCTAATTAAGTTATCCGAAGTTCCTGCGATTCGCTCCTAATGTTTGGTCTACAACTACTGCGGTAGTGCGATGCGGTAGTTATTTACGCGCCGCAGAGGCAATGCGACTACCGCATCGCTTGTGAAAACAGCCTAATATCACTATACCCTAGTGGCGAGTAAAGAACCGAGCACAGTAATCATCGAAATATGACGTGGATAGAAAAATTCGTACAATACAAATACCTCCAGCCATCTTTTCATATTCCTAGTCCTAATTAATATTATAAATACGAATGTCAGTTTGTTTGTTTGTCGGCTTTTCAGGCCTTAACTACTTAGCCGATCATCACGAACTTTTGTACAGAGATCGTCAGGAGTACTGATAAGGACATAGGGTGCCTTTTATCCAGAAAAATATTGTTCCCGAGGAATAGAAAATAATTAGTTTTATGTGGTCGATTTCACGCCCTGACTCCTCAGTCTATTGTCATGAAATTGTGTAGACACATTGTCAGGGGTACAGAAAAGGACTTTCGGTATCCTTTATCCAGAAAAGAATACTGTTCCTAAGGAACAAAAACGGTTAGTTTTATGTGGTGGTCAACGATTTTTGACACGTATTTAGGACATGTAGCGCCTTCTAGTTGGTATTTAAACTTCTTGAGGGACGCAACAATTAGTTCAGAAGATTTTAAGAGTCAAGTTAGTTGAGGACAGTTTTCAGAGGAAAAGGGATGTTTTCAGATGGATTTAGTTGGAAAGAATTAGTCCACATGTTTACCAAATACCGGAAAAAAAGTTCTAGAGTAAAATAGGATTGTCATAATAATTTTCTTCTATTATTAAAAGGGCTAATTAAAGGACACTTCTGAGCCTGCATTCGTTATCCAGGATGCTGCTGTTTAACAGGAATTATTAATTAAAAATCACCAGTAGTTTGATGTATTTGACGTGTCTAAATGTCATTATTCGGCCGTAGGGTCATATATAGGATGTGATGTTCTGCAAATTGAACCTAAACTTTAGGCCAAATTTTATTTTCTATACCATACTCTCCTTTGAGATTTTGTTTGGTACGACAGGCATTTTTAATTTGAAATTGTCCGACAGCTATTTAAACTTTTTTGTTATTAAAAAAATTGCACGCGCTGTAAGGAGCACTGACATATCGGCCGGTCATTACAACAAGTAGAAAAAGTCGATAAGTCAATGATCGCTCTGAACAAATTCAATGAAAATATACCAATTCGGCCGGAACTACATGTTCTTTGCATGATCATATCATGATGAATATAGATATGTAAGAAACAAGGTCTACCTTCTATATTTTACTTAAGTATAGATAGTATAAGAATACTATAAATATTCGTTATTGAGATGAAACGAATATTAGCACACGTTTCTGTACGACCACTTTTTAATCAGTCTATTGCGAAATCTGTTGTATTTTTATTATTTAATATAGAATTTTTCTGTTCATGTAGGCGTTTAAAAAGGCTGCGGGGCGTTTGTCTAACATAAATTGCGTTACAATTGGTATATAAGCGAAATAAGCCTGAATTGATTTTGTTTACTGTCTACGGGAGTTAATCCTTTTCTTAATTTCTATCTTAACAGGTAGGCATTTTCACAATTATTAATAAAACAAAATTTATTATCAGATTTTCTACTTATTATTTCGACAGTCATTAATTACGTCAAATAACATGATAAAAAAAGGTCACAACAACAAAAATACCTTTTTAAAAGTAATATTAAATTAATTGGCTAAATCCATGTCGATTGTTTCAATACATACGAGGTGTGGTAATTAAATAACTGGACTGGTACTACTACTGGTAAGCGATTCTTCTCCTACCCTGAGTTCAAAAGGCACAGTTGTACATGGCCCAGTTTCGCTATACATAGAAATTGCCTGCATTAGTGTCTTATCAGAAAAATACTAATACAGCAACGACATAACCTAAAGTTTCTTATGAAGCTGGAGAAAACTGCTTTTTAATCTTATTTTGGCTGTCCTACATAAACAAATGAAGTGAAAAAATCAGTTGTCTGTAAAGGATAGTTGAACGTGACAACGTCATAAGAAAATACTGATGGAATGGTTTCATTTTTCAAAAGAAAATTTTAATTTTATTTGTTTAATAGATATTTTGTATGGATATAGAGAAGGAGGTAAACGGAAATCACAATTGAATTGATCAAGTTACATTTATTTGTACGCATAAATACAATTATGTCAATTTTTATTTATTTTTTTTCCAATGTACATAGTTTTTACAAGTATGAATGTGCTTTGAGCAATTGTTTTACAACTTTTATTTACAACTTTTAAACATCATTACAATTTTTGTAACTCTAGCTTCAATTCGACAATATATCACTGAACATATATTTAATATCGAAAGAATCATTACCTTTATCGCCGCAATTATCGTTGCTATAAACAATTGACACCACATTCACTGCACTTTATACTTGACGAAAACATGTAAATGTATTATTGTATAGCAGCTGTCCACGCGGACGCATCGCTCACTCAAGTAGGAGAGAGACAGATGTCGAACGCTGCCGAACGCGGAGGCCGATTGTGCCTCTTTGTCGCTCGTTCCGCGCTCTCGCTTGCACTTCAAGCCTTCAATGGAACGCCTCAGAGCGAGGTAACGCCGCATGAGTCATGTTTTTTCGTGCGTGCAGCCGGTCCATCGACTTATAAGACGTTGTCACGTCAAAAAAAAAACGATTTATAAAAAGGTAGAGGTTCTAAATGCTTCACTAAGACAATACGTCAGCGACCAACGGCGTGGGACCACCCACCGTTCTCTCCCGATCTGGCCTCATGTCAATTCATTGAAAGCGACACATTTTCTAGTTTCTAGTTTAACTGCAGACCAATAAAATATTTTGTCACCAGTCCGGTTACTTAATTGCCACGCCTCGTATCTACAGCAAATACTAATACGCACATCAGCTAGCGTGACTTGTCTAAAAATTATAAAATTACAAGTAATGTTATGTTTAATGATTAGTAGATATTAAGGTCTCCGACTCTCATCAGTTGACATTGAAAGTTAAATGTATGTATGCATATCAGTGTCGGAGCGAGAATGTTGATTATTTGTTGTCTGTTACGTTTTGTTTTCTGAAAATAAAATAATTGCAAATACCTTCCAAAATTATTTTATAGTTTTATTAATTCTAGTAAGTTACTAATTGTTGTAGATAGATCTGCAAAATTAGATTTGGTAGAGCTGTTAAAAATTACCAATGATACAAAATAAACGGTAAATATTAAAAAAAGAACCCTCTGGGATTTCCCTTCCGTCAGAGGAATTGATGAAAGCTGCTTGGAGACTAATGAGGCCAGTGCTTAGAGACTAAAGCACTCAAATTAGGACCTATCAATTGATAGATATCCGTGAGTCCACTGACTTTGCCATAATGCCGAATGAGTATTGAAGCCCCTATCGCAACAATGTGTGGACTTTGAGAGAGAAAAAATGCTCATTGAAAGGTTGAACGACTAGGATCATTAAATTTCTGATTAAGTTCAGATCCACCGGTAGGAACTCGTACTGCACAAGGGGCTGGTAGCCATCGTACTGTAACCCTTTTGATCTTGCAGCAATGTCAACCTAAATTAGTTGCTGCTGATACTGGTTTTGCCTAAAAATTGTTATTTGACGTTTCCAACACCATCTAGTTAATAGAATAGAGATCTTCATCATCATCATAAGGGCGTCAGTCCTAAGACTGGTTGGACGCGCACCTACACTGCTTCCGATCCTAAGCTAATCTTCGCATTTCTCTAAAACTACTATAGAACAAGCCACATCCTTAACTATTTGCGAACAGTAATCTAATCTAGGTCTACCTCTACTCCTCCTAACTCCTGTTTTTTGCTTCTATTATATCTCTGACTAGACCTTCATGCCTGAGAAGGTGTCCTACTACTAACCTATCTCGCCTATTTCTTATTGACTTCCTCTGTTCTCCTATTCTTTCTAATACATCTCCATTTCTAACCTTCTCTATCCACGGTATCCTCATCATTCGCTTGTAACATCACATTTCTAACGTTTCTAACCTTTTCTTTTCCGCCGTGCATGTTTCACAACCGTACAGCGCCTTGCTCCCGACACACCTTTAACAAATCTATACTTCGCTGCCCAATACTGGACCAAAACTTGAACATCTTTCGTTTGGATCAATACGAAAGAGTCCATTTTAAATAAAGAAAAAATATAACCACAAAAACAGTAAGTGACGAAACCAAAACAGGTATCACATGTTTGGACAACAAGTTATACCCTGCAAAGGCGTGATTGGTATATTTCTGCGACTGCAGACAATCATTTACCATCAAAAGGCTGAAAGGCACGGACCTATTTGAGCTGTTGATCCAACCGCTACAGGAATGGAAGGATAAAAACCAAAATGGCAAAATGTTCCGCAATTTATAATAAATGCCATTATCTTACGAATATAATAATTTATTAACTAAGGTGCCTTAAATATATTTACAATTATGCCACAATTATTTATGTTGTTCGATATACACTAATCGCAATTCTCATCATCAATCAATAATCAATAAAAATTTAGGTAAATAAAATGAGCATGACCAACTCAGTCTCTTATTTATTTCTTCATATTCTAGAAGCATTTAGCCATATTCCGCCCTTTGGGGAAAGGATTGACAAATATATTTCATATTCCAAAGGTGTTCTAGTCTTGGGATCAAGAGTGAATTTGTAATCTTTAAGCATCGCAATCAGACCAACCTTCGTCTGCAAAAGTCCCATTCTTAATCCTGCAACAACAAAAACTGACATTAAGAGATAAACCGATGACAAATGGACCTATAAAATAGAATTTGTGCCGACCTATGCATATCCTTGGTCCTTCTCCAAAAGATAGAAATGACATTGGATGCCTCTTTCTCTTGTTTTCATCGGAAAATCGATTGGGATCAAACTTCTCTGGGTCGGGGTAGATTTCTGGATCGTGTTGGATTCCAAAGGGGGATATCATCACTCTTGTACCCTTTTCAATTGTTAAATCAGAATCAGGAACTTTGTAGGTCTTTGTACACTCTCTTGTTAAGACTGCTACTGGAGGATATTTTCTTAATGTTTCTGAAATATTAAACAAAGAACACTAGAAATTTATATAGATAAAGAATTGTTCATTTAACAGTTTCGATTTTGAGCATATCAGTACACTCGATGATCTAATCAAAGTTTAGTTTTCTTTGTTTTAACGTATAGAACGGTAAAAAAAACAAGACAAGTACATTTTTTTTCGTATCTACTATAGATAATAAGATAATTACTAGCTGTTGATATAAAATAAAATAAAAATCACAGGCGCGCCTGTAAGTTTCGGGAGCCAAGAAAATATATCGGCAAAGGTCTTTAAAATAAAAGTATAAATTAATAGAACTCAAAAACGTTTATTTATTATGATGTAACGCAGAGTGCCTCAAGAACAGTTGCGAGTCCTACAAAAATCTATAAAGAACTTTGGCATTTTACATACATATCTATAAATTGAATATACATAATAAAAAGTGTGATTAATTCCGTATGTAAGCACCTACATTGAATATATTTCTGTAAAGGTCTACATGGTGGCCCTCACTCCTTTCGGGGGTGGGGGTGGGTGAAATCGAAAGAGGAGGTCTCCCCCACCATTGTACCATAAAAAGTTCGTGGCGGTCTCACCCCCATAAAAAGTTATGGGGGTTCAAAGTTAATAAACATGCCAATTTTTATACATTTCTCGGCATGTAAATATTTATATAGTCATTCTTAAACAATATTCAAAGATAAAACTAATGAAAAATACATAAAAATATTGGNCCCTTTTCAATTGTTAAATCAGAATCAGGAACTTTGTAGGTCTTTGTACACTCTCTTGTTAAGACTGCTACTGGAGGATATTTTCTTAATGTTTCTGAAATATTAAACAAAGAACACTAGAAATTTATATAGATAAAGAATTGTTCATTTAACAGTTTCGATTTTGAGCATATCAGTCGAAACCAATTTGATCTAATACTTAGGAGTATATCGCCATCTATCACTATTTACTAGTAACTATAATCATATATAATAGTGTGTATTTATAAGTCTCTCAAAAAGCGGTCGCAACATTGGACTTTATCGGTTAAAAAATTTTAGAAAATGCTCTAAATGTAATCGATTTATCTTCTAAGAGTACTAGGATTTTATAATTCGTGCGATTAGGTATATTAAACTGTTGAAAAGATATCAGTAAAGGAAAATGGCAACAAAAATTATTTTTGTCCTGCAATCATAATCGTTGCGGCTATCTTCTCCGGTAATACAATGTTCTGGAGTTACTACTAGACCTACTTTCGATATCCGGGAAGTCACCATTTAATCACAATTTTTGATTAAAATACGCTAACTTTGGAACTTCATAATCTTTAAAACCTAACTTGATAAATACTTGGAAACTAAAGGAAACGTTGGTACAGGTTTGCAAATCTAAACAAACTAACTTTTTGCCCCTGTATATCAATCCCTTAAATCGTCCTCTCTTTAATGTTTGTTGCGTCTTCTATATTGTATAGATTAAAAAGTAGCGATGACAGTATACATCCTTGCCTGACTTCATTCTTAATATTTGATATGAGGAGTATCAATTCATTGTTCCTTAGCTACCCTACACTTCCTAATCATTTCACACTTTAAAACTCATTTATTCAGAATATTTTCTATAAATCTATACTAACCGTACACACACTGGTCCAAATACGTCATTTCTTGTACAGCTTCGTAAGTAATTTGACCGTTGTGTTTCGCCAAAACTTGTTTAATTTCATTTCTGAGCTTGTCTTGAATCTCAGGATTTATTGCTAGTTCGTACATGAAGAAATTCAATGTAGTGGAAGACGTTTCAAAGCCAGCAATGAAGAAAACGAAGGCTTGGGCCGCAATGTCTTCAACTGACAATCCGTTTTGGTAGAAAGCAATATTGTTACTTCCAGAGTTTGACCCGTTGACAGATGATTCCACCTTGAGTTGTTCGTTTCTCAGTTTCATCAGCAGCTGCATGAAATCGTTTCTTTCAGTATGAGTCCTATCACGAAATTCGATAGTTTCTTTAACCAAACCTATGAAGAACTTTTGAACGTCTGGTTTCGCAAATGGTATCTTCAACCATTTTATTAATTTAGGGAACGTAATACGTCCTAATAATCTGATTCTTGCAGGCATGTCTATTTCAAATATCCTCTTTCCATACTTTCTGAATTCACTGTTCGGGTTCTTCAAGCAGTTACTCTCAATACCAAACCCAACCGATGCTATAATGTCTGTAGTATATCTGGCAAATATTTCTTTTATTTCAATGGATTCTCCATTTGATACGAACTCGTCTAAGACGATTGGGATATTTTCGGTACAGCCCACCATAGCCTGGAACATCAGCTTCAACTTTCCGCTGGTAAACAGTGGGGTAAGTTTGGTTCTCAAAGCCCTCCATTTGGAACCTTTGAGCGCAAACAAATGTGCACTTAAGGGATCAACTTTCTCGTCCACAAAAATCACACGATCGGTAAAATGGTGGAAATCGCTTACCATAATGTTACGTATCAGATCGAGATCGGCCGGAACGAACAAATTTTGGAGGAACATGTGGTAGCCACCATATCTGAGACGTTTGGACCTTAACACTTGGTAGTATTTCGCCATTTCTTGGATGATGCCCGTTTTACCCAGAAACCGATCTTTGCCATTGCCGAAAGGCAATACTGGAGGTAGTGTGAATACATTTCGTTTGGACCAATAGGTAAATGAGAATTTTAAACTGACCAAAATGGTCACTATTATCACAGCAATTACAGCAGTTACGACTGCAAGCACGATCATGTTGACTACGCTAGATGCACTTTCGATTTTTATGAGCGCGTATTTATCAAAAGTTACACATTATATACGAAAACATCCACATTGATGTCATTACAATCTTGACAACTTTGTTATGTTGATAGCTATGGGTTGTTTTGATGATTAAGGAAGTTTGTGATATGTCATCATGATTATCTAATTTTCACCCTCGTTTATTAATGACTTATCAAAAAAACAGTGATAAAGTCATCATGACAATGGAGAATATATTTCTTTAAGGCATACTTTACATTAACTTCTTGTCGTAAGCCTTCTTTTCTGAAAACCATTACTGATAATAATGATAAAAATTCATGATATCAACTAAATAAATACTTGCATTAATTGTTTGTATGTAAATGATCAAACAAGTTATGTCTAATTTCGTAAACAACATTCTGAGTCCTTGTTCATTTTGATAAAAGCAGTACATATTTCAAAAGAAGTTCCAGGGAATCCGGACAATCAGTTTACTTGCAAAAAGTAAAGTAGGCATGTACTGGACGGTGCAGTCAATTGGAAGCAACTCATCTCGTCCAACGTCCCCAACGAGCAGTAATCTAATCTATGTCATCCTCAGCTTCTATTTACTATACTTCTATCTATCTTCAACCACTCATCTCATCCAACGTCCCCAATGGGCTTATGTAATCTATGTAATCCTCAGCTTCTGTTTACTATACTTCTGTCTATCCTAAGTCACTCATCTCATCCAACGTCCCCAACGAGCAGTAATCTAATCTATGTCATCCTCAGCTTCTATTTACTATACTTCTATCTATTCTGAGCCAGTCATCTCATCCAACGTCCCCAACGAGCGTTATCTAATCTATGTAATCCTCAGCTTCTGTTTACTATATTTCTATCTATTCTTAGCCATTCATGTCATCCAATGTCCCCAACGAACAGTAATCTAATGTATGTCTTCCTTGTCATCTGTTTACTCCTCTTCTATCTATCTCATCCAAAGTCCCCAATAAACAGTAGTCTAATGGATGTCTTCTTCAGCATCTGTTTACTCCAGTTCTATCTATCCTCAGTCACTCATCTCATCCAGCGTACCCAGTGAGCAGTTATCTAATCTATGTAATTCTCAGCTTCTGTTTACTATATTTCTATCTATTCTTAGCCATTCATGTCATCCAATGTCCCCAACGAACAGTAATCTAATGTATGTCTTCCTTGTCATCTGTTTACTCCTCTTCTATCTATCTCATCCAAAGTCCCCAACAAACAGTAGTCTAATGGATGGCTTCTTCAGCATCTGTTTACTCCACTTCTATCTATCTTCAGTCACTCATCTCATCCAACGTCTCAAATGAACAGTAATCTAATGTATGTCTTCCTTGTCATCTGTTTACTCCTCTTCTATCTATCTCATCCAAAGTCCCCAATAAACAGTAGTCTAATGGATGTCTTCTTCAGCATCTGTTTACTCCAGTTCTATCTATCCTCAGTCACTCATCTCATCCAGCGTACCCAGTGAGCAGTTATCTAATCTATGTAATTCTCAGCTTCTGTTTACTATATTTCTATCTATTCTTAGCCATTCATGTCATCCAATGTCCCCAACGAACAGTAATCTAATGTATGTCTTCCTTATCATCTGTTTACTCCTCTTCTATCTATCTCATCCAAAGTCCCCAACGAATAGTAGTCTAATGGATGTCTTCTTCAGCATCTGTTTACTCCAGTTCTATCTATCTTCAGCCATTCATCTCATTCAACGTCCCTAATGAGCACAAATCTATGTAATCCTCAGCTTCTGTTTACTATACTTCTATCTATCCTCAGCCAGTCAACTCACCCACCGTCCCCAAAGAACAGTAATCTTACTCTGCCTCTGTTTACTCCAGTATCTGCATCTAATATGTCTCTTACTAACACTTTTTACACATGGTACATTCATCATTCTCCTATAGCAGCACATTTTAAATACATCTATATTTTTCTTTTCCGTCGCCTCTATCATCAAACTTCCGCGCCGAGCAGAGTCATCTTTCAAAAATAAAGTTTTTTGAATATTTAAATTAAAACATCACGAGCGCAAAAGTGATTTATTTTTTGTTATTCCTACGTTGTTCATTGTTTTATGCCTATATTGGTTATTATGCCGTAATAAGTTATCTATCTTTTTATATATGGAAAATCGCCTACTTCTGCCAGTTTTTCATCTCAAATTTTTATATTAGCATTCATCTCCCGTAAATACCAAACTTTTTCATTTATTTTTATTAATTTTCATTCCGTACTCTTCCGTTAATACCGCTTCGTGCTTAAGAAGAAAGCATTTTCGCATTAGCCAAAGCTATTTTTAATTATACACTTGCAGTAGATTGGGTTTTGAAGGTAGAATACTCAATAGTAATAATAACAATAGCAATAATGTACAAAATAGAATAGGGCTGTAAAATTGCATTAGACATAATGTAATTGTAATGTAATTGGCTACCAAAGATATAGGACTTGGCCTATAAGTGCACCAATATGTATTCGTATACCTAATTATGCCAGACGTAAAACACATGAATCTTCGTAGTAATTAGGGTGCAGGTAATTGTTGAGGCGTGCAGCAGCCATAAACTTTGTTACCCAGTAGCGTCACAGTCGGGGCTTTGTTAAGGCATTAAATAATGACATTCCGTAAATAATTTTGAAGAAACTGAACGCCTAAATGATCACTATCGCATTCAAATAGCGAGATGAGGTGAAAATAAACCGATTATTGTTTTATAAGGGTATTCAGAGGGTCGAAAAACGAAATGGAAGCCATAAAAACAAATAAGCATCTTGGACCTCTAGTTTTAACTTATGTATTATTCATCATCATCATAAGGTCGTCAGTCCTAAGACTGGTTGGACACGTACCTCCACTCTTTCCTATCCTGACCTAATCTTCGCATTTCCGTAAAACTAGAACAACCCACATCCTTAACTATTTACGAACAGTAATCTAATCTAGGTCTACCTCAACCGCTCCTAACTCCTGTTTCTGCCTCTAATATGTCTCTGACTAGACCTTCATGCTTAAGAAGGTGTCCTACCAACCTATCTCGCCTATTTTTTATTGACTTCCATAGAGTCCTCTGTTCTCCTATTCTTTCCAATACCTCTTCATTTCTAACCTTTTC
>NW_020439033.1:184589-195766 GCF_000699045.2 Agrilus planipennis | reverse complement strand
TTAACAACGTATTATTATATGAATTTTATTTATATCTATTATATATATAATATAATATAAGTATTATAGTAAAAAAGTCAAATAAGTACAAAGAAAGTCTTTAAAGTCGTTCTGCATTCAGCCACACTCCGCCCTTTACAGAAATGATAACTTGCACTGGATCGTATTCCATAGGCGTCTGTGTTTTGGCATTCAATGTAAACCTGTAATCCTTCAGGAGCGCTACTATAGCCACTTTTACTTGCATTGCTGCAAATCTTAAACCTGAAACAATATTCTAACTAAATACAACATATTGACTGCAAACATGGTTTTCTTACCTATACATATTCTTGGCCCTTCTCCAAATGGTAGAAACGCAAAGGGATCTCTCTTACTTTTTTCGCCTTCCGAAAATCGTTCCGGATCAAATTTCTCTGGATCTGGATAATATTCTGGGTCGTGGTGGATCCCGTATACAGAAATAAATATTCTGTCACCCTTTTTCAGTTCCACACCTGTCCCAGGGATTTTATACGCTTTTGTACACATCCTTGATAGGGCTGTACCTGGCGGGTGCTTCCTCAATACTTCTAGAGTATAAAAAAGTAGAAAATAAGGGGTACTCCTACCAAAACCGAGTATAACACTTTAGAGAAGTGCTGTTCACGTCCTCCTTTCTTACCTAGAAAGCATTTGTCCAAATATTCCATCTCCATAATGGCTTCATAAGTTATTTCTCCGTTATGTTTCTCTAAAACTGTGTTGATTTCATTCCTGAGTTTTTCCTGGATGTCAAGGTTCATCACCAATTCGTACATTAAAAATGTCAAAGCTGTTGAAGACGTTTCAAAACCTGCCACAAAAAACACGAATGCTTGAGCAGTTATTTCGTTTAAAGACAGTCCATCTTGCGAATAAAGAACAGTGTTACCAGCTTCCCCATTAGAATGTTTACCCTCTAAAGAAATCTTCTGGTTCTTCAACTGAATAAGAAGCTTCAAGAAATCTTTACGATCAATATTATGATTTTCTCTGTAATCAATAGTGTCTTTGATAATGGTACTGAAAAATCTTTCCATTTCCTTGTCGTGTACAGGAATCCTGAACAATTTCAACAGTTGTGGAACACAAAATGATAACAAAACTGTAATCCTCCTACGGAAACTTCCTTCAAAAATCCTTTTCCCGTACTTCCTAAACTCTGTATCCGGGTTCTTCAGGCAATTACAGTCTATTCCAAAAGCTACTGATCCAATAATATCAGTGGTAAATCTGGCCATTGTTTCTTTGATGTCTATGGGCTCGGATCTCCCAACACATTCGTCCATAAGTCCAGGAAGATGCTTGGTACAATCGACGATAGTTTCAAACATCATTTTAATCTTACCGGATGTAAACGTTGGAGTCAATTTGATCCTGAGGGCCTTCCATCTGGCTCCACTCAAACGAAACAAATTTCCAGTTAAGGGATCGACCTTTTCATTGATGTAGTTAATATGGTCGCTAAAACTTTGGAAATCTTTGACCAAAATGTTCTTGATGAGATCCAGATCAGAAATTAATAGGAAGGGTTGGAAAAACATAAATAACCCGCCGTACTTCAACCCCTTTGCCCTCAAGTCTTTGTACAATTGAGAGACCAGCATCCCGGACGATATTTTGCGAAAAAATGTAGGCTTGAAGTTGCCGAACGGAATCGTTGGTTCAAATGTGAAAACATTTTTTCTTTTCCAATAATCGAAATTCCACTTATAAAACAAAATTACGAATGTAATAAACGATGCAATTGTAACCGCGAACACTTCCAGCAAGACGATCATTTTGTTTCTTTTAAACTATTCTTGGATGCACTTTTGACAAATGTATGTAAAACATTCTCTGACTACTGGAGACTGTTTTAAATAAAGATACAAATACGCATCTTACTTACTTAAGTATGTTGCATAAACAAAGATTAAATCTATTTTTTTAATAGTTTACTTTAATGAGTATGTAGATAGCAGAGGTTTATCGCCGATAAGAAAGTTAGTAACGTTTTGTTTTGCCCATTTATCATAATATGAACTGATGTCTTATCGTTTTTATATTGGATACGCATTTCAAAATAATCAGATTGTTTAAAATGGCATACTGTAAATTCTGAAATTGAACTAAAACAGTAGAACAAAATACAAGCAAGTACTGCTAACGTACACCATTAATTTTATTTTATTATCAGGTTGATTTTTTTTTTTTATTAGAATAAACGGTGTAATGGTTATTCGCCAATGTCAAGGAATTTGTTTGTTTATTTATTTATTTATACACTTCATCAAAGGACTTAAAAATCCTTTACATAGAAATAATAATCAATATAGGTTATAATAGAAAGTGTACAATGTGCGTCCCCTCTATCTCCCGTCCATGAAGAAGGTTCCCGTTTTTACCTGAAGGGCGTGCTTTTGAAGAAATAAGGACTGAAAGTTTCGCCCTCTAGAAATTTCTAAAACAATCGACAACTTTAGAGAGTATTCTAAAGCATTCCACAACATTCTAGAATATTCTGGAATGTTGTGGAATGTTCGGGAACATCTAAGATCTTCGTGGAACATTCCAGAACACACTCGAATGTTGTGGAATATTCTAGAACATTGTGGACCATTCGAAGCCTTTTTTGTATTGATGGAGCTATATACTGTTTTATCCGTCGTGGGTTCCAACGTTCGGGAACATCCCAAAAAAATTTGGAATGTTGTGTAATGTTCGAGAATAGTCTGGAATGTCCCAGATCATTGTGGAACATTTCAGAACACTCTCCAATGTTGTGGAATATTCTGGAACATTGTGGACCATTCGAAGCCTTTTTTGTATGGTTGGAGATACCTACTGTTAGGGGTATGTAAAGCAAGATCTGTCGTAGGTTCCAACCATTCAAGACCAACTTTAAAATCATGTAGAACACTCAAAGTCGAAACTGTAAGGTCTATATTTACAATATTTAACCCTCACTACCATGTCTCTAACAGTTCAACGTGATGAATCATATTTAAACTCACAAAATCTCAATCTTATGAAGAAGTAACTCATGATCATCTCTGTCAAATGCTGTTTGGAAATATTGAGTATAGTTTGTAACAGCTTTAAGAACAAAATCGTTAAATATGAGCAAGTTTGACAGAGTGGATCTAAACTTATAGCTAATACGTACTATAGTTAATTATTTATTGAACGTCTTCCATTGTCAATGTGACAATAATTTTAGTTTTAATTTTAAACTTAAAATATATACCTAATGTAATCAATTAACTAATATCATTTGAATTTGTCCAATTTATAGTTTCACCCGAAGAAAGCAGTAAATTATTAAATGTGATGTCAAACATTTTAATTAAGCAACGCGTTCATGTAAAATTAGTAACTTATCCTAATTTACAGTACCAAAAAGTACCTACATATAAAGTAATTGTAACAGGTATTATACCACTTTTTTAGATGCAAAGAGTTAATTTTCTTAAAGTGAAAATTTAGATAAATTTATACTCTGCAGGGATCAACCCAAATGCCTCCTTTAGCAGTCATGATAAATTGAAATGGTTCCAATTTAATAGGCAACTGCGTTTTGGAGTTTAAAGTAAATTTATAATCCTTCAACATCGCCACCAGTCCAACCTTTGTCTGTAAGAGGCCCAATCGTAAGCCTAAAGAACAAAAGAAAACTTAAATAAACAAAGACACTTATCAACAATATAGCATATAAATTAATAAAACAATTTAAAGTAGATCATAACATATACTCAGTTTCCTTTTGGATGATGATGAAAATGCCATAGGCAGATAGAAAAGATAGAGGTATTGACAAAAGGGAGATAAGATGGGAGGACCTCTTTTGAGATATAAGAGGCTAATTAGAGACGTATTAGAAGCACAAACAAAGGGAAAGAAAGACCTAGATTAGATTAGGTGGTGTTAGCAAATAGTTGGAGATGAGGGATAATCTAATTTTCGGGAAATACAAATAATGAATCAAGATAGAAGGTATTGAGATATGAATATAATCGTCTTCTTACCAATACAAATTCTGGGGCCTTCCCCAAAGGCCAGGAACGTGAAGGGCGACCTTTTCCCTTTTTTCTCATCTGAAAATCGTTCAGGGTCATACTTTTCGGGTTCAGGGTATATCTCGGGGTCATGATGAATTCCATATGATGGTATCAAAACCACTGTGTCTTTTTCGATTGTTAAATCGGATCCAGGCACTTTGTATGATTTTGTACATTTCCTCGGTAAGAATGGTACTGGAGGATATTTTCTTAAGGTCTCTAAAATAAATATAAATATATTAAACTTTTTTGGTATAAATAATAACTCTTATGGCAGCAGCAATAATTTTTGCTCATTAATTTGAGGTTGTCTGTAGTGAGTAAAATTAATTTAAAAATCAATTCACAAACACATTGAATTAATGCTACAAAAAATCCAAAGTATCTCATGGAAAAGTATTTTTGTAATTTAGCAGACACGTATCTAGGGGGAGGGGTTATTGGGTTAATTTGCCCCCCCCCCAGAAATTAAAAGAATACTCTAAAGAAGAAATGATAACAGATAACACCATAGAAGCAAGTGGTAGTGAGGAAGATTTCAAAAATGTTTACTGTTTATTTGAAGTATGACTAGTCTCACTTAGCTAACGACTCCTTTCATAAAAGCTTTATCAGTTTTACATACCATACGTGCATTTATCTAAATAGGTCATTTCTTGTATAGCTTCGTATGTGATTTTTCCGTCGTGTTTAGCCAAGACCTGGATAATTTCTTCCCTAAGTTTGTCTTGGATCTCTGGATGCGTCGTTAGTTCGTACATCATGAAGTTGAGAGTGGTCGAGGACGTTTCAAATCCAGCAAAGAAAAAGACAAATGCTTGGGCAGCAATTTCATTCATGGTCAAACCGTTTTGGTAATAAGCAATCCCATCATTCGTATTGTTTTTATTAGTACTAGACTCAGTTTTGATCTCTTGGTTTCTCAGTTTCATCAGCAGTTGTATGAAATCTTGTCTCTCATATTTGTTTTTGTCCCTGTACCCGACAGTTTCCTTGGTGAGTCCCAGGAAAAAGTTTTGCACGTCCTTTTTCGAATTGGGAATGCGAGCGAGTTCGAGTATTTTCGGCATTAGCAGAACGAACAAAGTCTTGATCGCTTGGAGCCCTTCTACTTCGATCAATTTTTTCCCGTATTCTCTAAACTCGTTATCCGGGTTCTTTAAGCAGTTACATTCTATTCCAAAACCAACTGATGCGATTACATCGGTGGTGTATCTAGCAAATGTGTCTTTTATGTCAATGGGACTGTCTGAAGCTACAGCTTCATCCAAAACAGTCGGAAGATCCTTGGTACAATCCACTAACGTTTGAAACATCATCTTCAATTTCCCACTCGAAAATAAAGGAGTCAGCTTGGATCTTAGGGCTTTCCATTTGGCCCCTTTTAGAGAAAATAAATTCCCGCTGAGAGGGTCAACATCTTCGTTGATGTAGTTTGTATGATCGGTGAAATGTTGAAAATCGACAGTCAGTATTTTTCTCACCAACTCAATGTCGGTCGGTACAAAAATGGGCTGCAGGAAGAAATGGTAACCACAATATGGTAGTCCCTTTTTCTTAGCTACTTTATACACTTCGGCTATTTGTTCTGAAAACGTTGCCCTCTTGTAAAACTGATCTTTCGCATTTCCGAAAGGAAAACTTGGAGGAAACGTGAACACATTTCTTTTGGACCAATACGAAAAAGTCCATTTTAAATAAAGGACAAACGTCACCACACAAACAGCAACTAACGAAAGCAAAACAGGTATCACTATCATACTTGATGAGTGAATGAATCTCCGGCTACTCCGTGGACACTTTTAAATCGTAATATGACAGCGCACTTCTGCAAAAACAACAAACACGATGCGAATTATTTTATTTGCTAGTAATTGATGTTACAGTTTATCGTCGTAAACATGATGTTGCATACCTATTTTTAGACTACAAAATAAACAACTCCATTCTGCATTGTAACTAAATAACAATTTTATAATAAAATTAACAAAAGCCGGCAAACTAAATGCATTTTCAAATATACTGTCTCATCATCTTAAGGTCTTCAGTCCTAAGACTGGTTGAACACGCACCTCCACTCTTTCCTATCCTGAGCAAATCTTCGAATTTCCCTAAAACTAGAACATCCCACATCTAGGTCTACCTTTACTTCTTCGAACTCCTGTTTCCGCCTCTAATATGTCCCTGACTAGGCGTTAGTTAGTGTCCTACCAACCTATCTCGCCTATTTCTTATTGACTTTCATAGAGTCCTCTGTTCTCCTATTCTTTCTAATACATGTTCATTTCTAACCTTCTCTATCCACGGTATCCTCATCATTCGCCTGTAACACCACATTTCGAACGCTTCTAACTAGGGTTTGTCGGTTTTTAAAAACCGGTTTTTTGGAGAAAATTATAAAATTCGAAAACCGGTTTTTTAGTAGAAAATATCAATTTTCAATGTATGAATAACACTTAAANCCTTTGCTGAATAACTCGTTTCACTATTATAAAAATATTTACATCCTTATATGTGAAAATTATGCATCAACAACGAATAATTATTTTTAAAGTTATTTAATCCTGGTGAACTATTATTTCTTTGTTCTACTAAATTGCATAAAAAAATTTTACTATCAATAAAATTGAACAGTAAATAATTTCAGTCAAAAACTGCTTTTAATCACTCTAAATTTTCTGTTAAAATTTTTTGTTCGAATTACAGAATATTCGAGCAAAAAATTTTTTTATAAAAATTCGAAACCGGTTAAAACCGGTTTTCTGGAAAAATTACTATTCGAAAACCGGTTCTCTAAAATGTCGGTTTTTGTATAAACCCTACTTCTAACCTTTTCTTTTCCGCCACGCCCACTGTCCATGTTTTGCATCCGTACACCGCCGAGCATAAAACCTTGACGGTTTTTTTGAAACATATGTAACGTTTCAGTTTATTAAATACTTAATTTACAACACAAACATATAATAAACATTACTTTATTTTAGTTTATATTATAATTATTATAGTCGTTCGGCGTTTAGCCATACTCCACCCTTCACGGACAAAACGAATTGTACAGGGTCGTACTCCAAAGGTGTTTGTGTCTTATTATTCAGCGTGAATTTGTAATTACTAAGCAATGCCACCACTGCCACTTTCACTTGCATCGCAGCAAACCTTAAACCTGAAATTTAGCATTTTTTTATTTCTGTTTTCTAAATGCATCGAACACGGTCAAGTAAAAGACAGAATCATTAAAAATCCATAAATGGATTATTAATAACAAAATAATTATTTAAAATGAATCGGCAAGTTGTAAACTTCAATGTTGGATAAGACAACTAAGTAACAACTGTAATTATCTTAGGTTCTTTGTCAATTAAAGAAAATGATATAGAACTGACGTATTGACGTAAAAAAATAGGGCAATTATCGTAATAAAAGTTTGTTTTTAATTTGATAACATTCCGAAAAGTAATTTATTAAATGATGACTTAATAAATTCGAATTTTCTTACCAATACATATTCTGGGTCCTTCACCGAAAGGTAGAAACGTAAATGGGTCTCTCTTGCTCTTTTCTTCTTCTGAAAATCTTTCTGGATCGAATTTTTCCGGGTCTGGATAAAATTCTGGATCATGATGGATTCCATATACCGAAATGAACACGTTGTCTCCTTCTTCCAGTACCACATCAGATCCAGGAATTTTGTAGGTTTTTGTACAAATCCTTGACAATGACGCAGCTGGAGGATGTTTTCTGAGTATCTCTAAAAAAAGGACACATTCTATATCCTTATCTATTTGTGAACAGTAATATAATCTAGAATCTTAACTAAAATTGTACAAAGGAGGATGGAAAAAAGGGCTGTTAGGGGAAGATTAATTTGGGTTCATAAGAAATAGATGAACGCGAGAGGTCATTCTAGCTTCACGGAAAACAATAGAGAAAACAGTAGAAAAAGGTAAGAGTGCGTACATAGGATTTGTAGATTTAGAAAGAGATTTTGACAATGTTAAATGGGACAAGATGTTAAATATACTTAAAAATGTAGGGATGAGTTACAGAGATAGAAGAGTGATACTTAGTTTGTACAAAAAGTAAGAGACAGTTACAGAGCTGGAGCTGCAACGTAGAGAAGTAAATATTAGGTAGGGAGTCAGACAGGGATGCACACTGTCACCGTTACTTTTTAATCTATACATCGAAGACGCCATCAACATCATTAAAGACAGTACAACTGTAGGGATAGATGTGCAAGGGCAAAAGATTAGTATGCTTAGATTTGCAGATGATATAGCAGTATTAGCATCTAACAAGGAGGAGTTAGAGATAGCTTTAAATAAAATGGAAGCGGTATTGGCAAAACAACATTATATGAAAATAAATTAAAGTAAAACAAAAATTCTGCAAGTATGCAAGGGAAGAAAAAGTAGGAAAAGAGCGAATATAAAGATAGGAAATTAAATATTAGGTATCTAGGAAGTTAGATAATTCGCGACGAAAGGAATAGTAGGGATATAAAGTAAAGGATAGCTCACGGTCCAGTCGCCTTAATTTAGATATTTAGTTGTTACAGGCAAATGATGAGGATAACATGGATAGAAATGAAGAGATATTAGAAAGAATAGGAGAATATAGGACACTATTAGAGGCAGAAATAGGAGTTAAGAGGAGTAGAGGTGGACCTAGATTAGATTACTGTTCATAAGTAGTTAAGGGTGTGGGTTGTTCTAGTTTTGGGAAATGCGAAGATTAGCTCAGGATAGGAAAGAGTGGAGGTACGTGTCCAACCAGTCTTAGGACTGACGACCTTATGATGATGATGAATATAATCTAGGTCTAGCTCTACTCCTAATAACCCCTGTTTCTGCTTCCAATATATCTGGAACTAGCCCTACAAGCCTGAGAAGGCGTTTTTTCGCTTACTTCTTATTGATTTCCATAGTTTAATGAATAAAAATTTTAGAGAAATTTAAAACGTTCTGTTTTTAAGGGTAAATATTGGTGTCAGCAAAATAACTAATGCGTAAGCGGGGCAGATGCCCCATCTGCCTCAAGAAGTATTCAGAACTATGTTCCTATATGCTACAATAACCTTAGGTTATATGCCATCAATTTTGGGTGGTACAGGTGAAATTTTCCTCATTATGACTAGGTCTTAAAACAAAAGGAATCACCAAGAAGTTACTGCTGTGCAAAAATAATGGAACAGGAAGGTAGTAAGGAGAATTTTGATTATCTGACAATTTTCCCCAATTATATAGTGTATGGCATTTTGTTACAATTACCTTGAAAACACTTGTCCAAATAACTCATTTCCATGATAGCATCGTAAGTTATTTCTCCGTTATGTTTCCCTAAAACCGTATTAATTTCATTCCTGAGTTTTTCCTGGATGTCGAGGTTCATCACCAGTTCGTACATTAGAAATGTCAAAGCTGTTGAAGACGTTTCAAAACCAGCCGCAAAAAACACGAACGCCTGCGCAGTTATTTCATTTAGAGACAGTCCATCTTGCGAATAAACGACTTTGTTATTCTCCTCGTCGGAACCTTTACCTTCCAATGAAATCTTTTGGGTCTTCAATTCCATAAGCAGTTTCATAAAATCTTTACGATCGATATGATGTTTTTCTCTGTAATCGATTGTATCTTTAACAATTTTTATAAAGAACCGCTCGACACCTTTATCATTTAGAGGTATATTGAAATAGTTAAATAATCCTGGCACGCATACAGATGCTATGCGTTTACCGACTTTCACAATGCTTCCTTCGAAAATCCTTTTTCCATACTTTCTAAATTCCGTATCAGAATTTTGTAGGCAGTTACAATCAATTCCGAAAACCACCGATCCAATAATATCGGTCGTATATCTGGCCATCGTTTCTTTGATGTCTATGGGCTCAGATTTACTAACAAATTCGTCCAGGAGTTCCCGAAGTTGTTTCGTACAATTTACCATTGTCTCGAACATCATTTTTATTTTCCCTGACGTAAAAGTCGGGGTCAATTTGACCCTGAGGGCCCTCCACTTAGCTCCTTTCAAACTGAACAAATTCCCTGATAGAGGATCGACTTTTTCATTGGCGTAAATGATGTGGTCACTGAAGTTTTGGAAGTTCCTCACGAATATGTCTTTCACAAGGTCCAAATCTGTGACTAGAAGAAGCGGCTGTAGAAACATGTAAATTCCACCGTATTTTAATCCTTTGCTTCTTAGAAGGTTGTACATGTGGTACAGTTCCATTGAAAGTGATGTTTTCCGAAGGATGGTGTCGTGAAAATTACCCAGGGGTATCGAAGGACTAATTGTGTAGACATTCTTCCTGTTCCAGTACTTAAATCGCCACTTGAAGACTATTATCACAAATGACACAATGGATACAATGAAAATTGCTAGTATTTCCGCACTCATGATCTTTTAAACTCGTTGGATCATTTGTAAACCTAATGTAAAAATCGTAAAAACAAATAAATATTACTTAGAAGATTCTGTTACTTAAAAAGTACCTATCGCACTTGTTGCTTCTGTCACACCTCGTAATGTAATAGTCAAAGCATTGATGCGTAAAACTAGGAACCCGGGTTCAATTCCCGACGAGGGCGTGACAACAGCAACAATTTTTTTTATCATGAACTAACGCCATCCACAATAATCATTACCAATTTTTTTCCCTAATTAATTTGAAATAATCTGTAGACGTTAGAAAATTTAATTCACATTAAAGTTTAAATATTAACAAGCATTTCTTTCAAAAAGACCATATGAAATTAAGAACAGAAATAGATATTTTTGGAAATTTTGCATGTGTCCTTTCATTCTTAAAAGAACTACTTCAAATAAATTTTATCTTTGTATAACAGTAGATAATTAAATAAATTCTGCCTTTATTAAAACAAATTCATTTTGTTTAACAAATAATAATTTATTAGAAATTTTAAAAATATTAAATATCTCACCTGTCTGAAGTAAGTTTTAGGTACACCCAAACACTAATTTATTACTACATGCGATTACGAGAACTTCAAATCAACTGCACGATGATGTGAGTTACAATTCTGATGTTGTTATTAAACGTAATCATTTTTGCACATCTATTTAACATAGTAATTTTACTGGCAGATAATTTAA
>NW_020439033.1:164733-184075 GCF_000699045.2 Agrilus planipennis | reverse complement strand
TCGCTCACTCAAGTAGGAGAGAGACAGATGTCGAACGCTGCCGAACGCGGAGGCCGATTGTGCCTCTTTGTCGCTCGTTCCGCGCTCTCGCTTGTACTTCAAGCCTTAAATGGAACGCCTCAGAGCGAGGTAACGCCGCATGAGTCATGTTTTTTCGTGCTCCATCGAATTATAAGACGTTGTCACGTCAAAAACACCAATAACTATTTATATCTATTTATAACTAATGTCAGCTATTACTATGCATGTTTCCACAAGTGTCATGCCATTATAAGCAGTTGGTCACTCTAACCGGACTCAGTATAAACAAACTGGAATATACTTAAATGAAAACGAAACTATCCAATGCAGTTACGATGTAACAGACGAACGAACGGAGTCGTTATAGACGATAGTTGCAATATTACAATTAGTATTATGATAGCAATTCAAAATTCTTTGGTTAGGTTATGAGTTAGAAAAATGCTTTTTTTTAACAAAGAATACTCATTTTGTATATTTTATAAAATAAGTATATTTTTTAAAAAGATTTAAAACAACAATTTTTTACCTCAGTACAACAATAGCTTAAAATCACAATATTTTGGTAACAATAATTAAAATAGTAACAACTGTTATAAAATTAGTCATTCAACAGTGCTGCACAGTCTATATCTTCAGCTGCTTTTTCGAAAGACATTCTTAGATGGTCTTCAAAGACAGATATGGCACGTCCTCTCAAATTTGCTATCACCCAATTACGTAATCTATCAATTAGCCAACTAAGAGACCCTAAACCCGATGAATCCATATCAATATCACTGTCAAAATAGAAGAAAATATTAAATGCTGTTAAAAATTGTTTTTAAAAAAATGGCATTAGATTGTTTATTGAATTCTAAGACATTTTCTCCTTTACAGTTTTTCGATACGACGCCTAATAACCAAGTAATTAAAAAGTAAATGTTGCCATAAGTGACTCATTAGAGCGCGCTTCATTGTTGCAAGTAGAAGTAGACACATAGCTGCTAACAATTGAAGCGCGATCTACGCTTACTTGCAGCTTGCAACAAACGAAGCGCGTTGCGCTCTAATGTTTAATAGCTAATAACTTGAGAACTAAGTATCAGATTGGAAAACTGTAAAGGAAAAAAGTGCTCAGAATTTTAAAAGGAATCGGTCGGTGAATTTGTAAAGTACCTACGTTTTGTATTAAAGTAATTTATTGATTATTATCTATTATAGTACAATACATTCAAATGGAGTAGACTTTAGAAACTTACTTTAGATTTGTGACTTTGATTTTTTCTATTCTACACTTAATTTTTTCCTCCCTCTTCGACACCGCCATCTTTACAAATATATTACTGTGGTATATACTGGTTTTTATTGTCCCGGTGACCCTATTTTCTAAATACTCCGCTGTAAAATTGTCATATCCATGCTGAAATCAAAATCAGAATTAAACGCACACAATAAAAACTCGATATACATTGAAATGGTAGACTAGATGGAAAACTAGTTTTAAACCATGAGAAAAATAGACAAAACAATCAAAAACATCCAACCTTGAGCAGAAATAACTAGTAAGATAACTAAAATTCACAATGTGACGTTGCTTGATACTGTGCCTACATACAATAGACATCATTCAAATGAAAATTGATTTTTCATAAGAAAAAGGCTTTGTTATATGCTATTAGGTTTTCCTTTAGGCATGTATAAAACTGTTTAGAAGAATAGTCTGCCAGATTACGTTTGCCAAGAAAGTTTTTTTATGTATCTATTTTTTTATGCCTAGCGACGGTAATAAATTTTCTGTATCATTGGCCGTAAAAAAAAAAATAAAAAGTCGTTATTTTTTGTTGCCAGCGGAAAACTGATTCATTCAAGATTTTGGTTTTTATTACATTATGTACGCTTATTTTATATATGCTAGTTTTCGTCTATGACTTCGCTCACACATTCGAGAACTGTTGTGGTCATCATCATAAGGTCGTCAGTCCTAAGACTGGTTGGAAACACATCTTCAGTCTTTCCTATCCTGAGCTAATCTTCGCATTTTCCTAAAACTAGAACATCCCACATCCATAACTATTTGTGAACAGTAATCTAATCTACATCTACCTCTACCTCTCCTAACTCCTGTTTCTGCCTCTAAAATGTCTCTAAATAGACCTTCATGCCTGAGAAGGTGTCCTACCAACCTATCGCCTATTTCTTATTGACTTCCATAGAGTCCTGTGTTCTCCTATTCTTTCTAATACCTCTTCATTTCTAACCTTTTTTATCCACGGTATCCTTATCATTTGCATGTAACGCTACATTTTGAACGCTTCTAACCTATTCTTTTTCACCGCACCCATCGTCCATGTTTCGCAACCGTACAGCGCCGCGCTCCAAACATACACCTTTAACAACTTTT
Organism: Agrilus planipennis; assembly: GCF_000699045.2. Lineage (NCBI taxonomy): Eukaryota > Metazoa > Arthropoda > Insecta > Coleoptera > Buprestidae > Agrilus > Agrilus planipennis. The sequence continues at coordinate 181,671 of NW_020439033.1, read as the reverse complement.
TTCGAATTTGTAAATTAACCGTTCGCGAGCATAGAAGTGACTTCTTTTTATTGAAGGCGACTAGACCCTGCGCTATCCTCTGCTTTATATCCCTACTTTTCCTTCCGTCTTAATTTCCTAGATGCCTAAAATCGGTCACTTCTTCTAATTTTTCGTCTCCCATATTTATATTCACTCTCTCCATACTTTTCCTTCTCTTGCATACCAGTATTTTTGTTTGTGTTTTATTTATTTTGAAACAATACTGTTTTGTCAACACCGCTTCCATTTTATTTAAAGCTCTCTGACTCCTCCTTTTTAGGTGCTAATACTGCTGTATCATTTGAAAATCTAAGCATACTAATCTATTGGTCCTGTATTACTATCCCTACAGTTCTACTGTCTTTAATGGTATTGATCGCGTCTTCGATGTATAGATTAAGAAGTAGCGATGACAGTGTACATCCTTGTCTGACTCCCTTCCTAATATTTACTTTTTTACGTTGCAACCCTTGCTCTATAACTACCTGTTGCTCTTCATACAAACTAAGTATCACCGTTTTATCTTTGTAACTCATCCCTACATCAATCTTATGTACGCTTTTTTTATCGTTTTCTCTATTGTTACCCGTAAAGCTAGAATGGCCTCCCGCGTTCCTCTATTTCTTATAAACCCAAATTTATCTTCTCCTAATACTTCTTGCGCCCTTTTTTCCATCCTCCTCTGTACAATTCTAGTTATGATTTTTAACGCATCGGGAGTTAAGCTAATTGTTCTAAATGTCTCGCACCTATCCGCGCCTCTCTTTCTAGTTATGGTTACTACCACGTTCCGTTAGATTGCTCTGGAACTTTCTCCGTCTCGTAAATGTGACTAACTAGCTTAAACATACTATCTCTAACCTCTTGTCCTGCATGTTTTAGAATTTCCGCCTGTATCCCATCTACACCTGGCGCCTTATTATTCTTGAAGTTTTTAATGCTACATCGAACTATTTTCTCATAATGGAATAACCTAGCTCATCTACCTCTACGCTATTTTCCTTCTCTATTATATCTCCTAGAGTATATTTATCCAGGAAAGAATATTGTTTTCAAGGGATAAAAAAAATTAGTTTTATGATTGATTTCACATCTGAATTACGCAGTCCATGATTATGAAATTTTGTACACACATTTTCAGGGGTACAGAAAAGCATATAGGGTACCTTTTATCTAGAAAAAATGCTGTTCCCGACAGATAGAGTAAAATTAGCTTTATGTGGTCGATGTCACGCCTTAACTATTCAATCGATCATCATGCAATTTTGTTGACACATTGTCAGGGGTACAGAGAAGGACATAGGCTACCTTTTATACAGAAGAGAAAATCCCTCGGAAACAATTTCTTTTTCTGGATAAAAGATATTCTATGTCAAATTTATCGCTANCTCCAACGAGCTCCATTTAAATATATGGATATCTACTTGCTGAAACGAATCCCGGCGTAGCTAACCACTACGTGAAAGGCACGTTACCATAATCGAATAAAATAATTCGAAGTGGTCTGTATTCTGTCGTATTACTACTCAAAAACGATCTTATTTTTCATTAATTACACTGCAATCTAACACAAAGTAAAAAAATATAACTGTGAGCCACACAGACACTGTAGGGCGGATGCTGTTTATTCAATTACTGAACTAGACATATGCTTTGTTTGACCCACTGCATAAAACAACAACAATGAAGCAAAGACGAGAAAGATTTTCTGTTTTGAATGCATGCACTTTATATTGAACGTTCTTTGTCGGCGTATCGTGCAATTTTACTTTCGAGACAGAACGTAATAGACGGTTTGTCTCGCATTGTTACGATATTTCGCTGGGAAATTCAATTTTCAGTAACGGAATTCCCCGAAGTCCGATGAGTGTTTGTGATTTTAAATTTACCAGTGATGTGTGAGAACAAAATTGCATTGTGACTGCATTCTGTTATCGAAAATAAAAACAAAATGCATATTTTTGTACATACCTCAACTCATTATCTAAGTCGGCCAAGGTTTCCGTGACCGAGTCTTCAACTATCACAGCTCCGAGTTGTTGTTTAAAAACATTTTTCAGAACATCAGTTAGTTCGCTCCAGAAGGAATGCGCCAGTGTCTTTTCTTACATCAAAAAAAAAATATGTTATAATCTATTACTCATACAAATTATTCATTTTCTAGTGACTAATAAGTTTTCTGTTGTAGAGAATCTCACTGACAAGTTGCTCAGAACGCGCTCGCCTACAGTCAGGAGAGTTATAGACTGCAAAGCACACTTGTCTCCAATCGCATTCCGCTTAAAGTACGCAGGCATAAGACTCATCACTTACTCAAAGGGCACTCGCCTACGCTCATGGCAGATTTAAGCTTTCTCGCCGTTTTCTTATGTTCATATTGCTACAACTGATACTTTCTTAGGAAATAAATTTTTTGGGGCATATTATGTGAATGGCCACAGCCAACAACTCACAAGTTGCTCAAAGCGCGCTCGCCTACAGTCAGCGTTAACTCATGACACTCTCGTCTACAAGAATATTTGACTCAAAGGGTCTCTCAGCTACAGTTACAAGCCACAAATCACACTTGTCTCCTAACACATTCAGCTTAAAGTAGACACGTATACGACTCATCACTTACTCAAAGCACGCTCGCCTACAATCATGACGGGCTTAAACTATCTCGTCGTAATCTTATGTAGATATTACTACAACCGATATTTTCTTAGGAAATAAATCATTTGGAACATGTTACGCCAAGGCGCGGTAGTCAATAACTCACAAGTTGCTCAGAGAGCGCTCGCCTACAGTCAGCGTTAAGTCAAGACAATCTCGCTTGCAAGCACGTTTGACTCAAAGCGCCTCTCGCTTACAGTTACAGGCTACAAAGCACACTTGTCTCCAATCACATTAGGCTTAAAGTACACACGTGTACGACTCATCGCTTACTCAAAGCACACTCGCCTACAATCATGACGGACTTAAACTATCTCGTCGTAATCTTATGTAAATATTACTACAACCGATATTTTCTTAGGAAATAAATCATTTGGAACATGTTACGCCAAGGCGCGGTAGTCAATAACTCACAAGTTGCTCAGAGAGCGCTCGCCTACAGTCAGCGTTAAGTCAAGACAATCTCGCTTGCAAGCACGTTTGACTCAAAGCGCCTCTCGCTTACAGTTACAGGCTACAAAGCACACTTGTCTCCAATCACATTAGGCTTAAAGTACACACGTGTACGACTCATCGCTTACTCAAAACACACTCGCCTACAATCAAGACGGACTTAAACTATCTCGTCGTAATCTCATGTAGATATTACTACAACCGGTATTTTCTTAGGAAATAAATCATTTGGAACATGTTACGTCAAGGTCTAGTCAGAGACATATTAGAGGCAGAAACAGGAGTTAAGAGGAGTAGAGATAGACCTGCATTAAATTACTGTTGGGAAATGGTTAAGGATATGGGTTGTTGTGATTTTGTGTAGTGGAGGTGCGTGTCAAACCAGTCTCAGGACTGACGATCTTATAATCTTCTCAAACTGTCTCTAATATAACTACCAAATATAAAGTACTTTGAAAATCAACTCTCGTCCTGATTACTTCTGATTAGTTTAATATTTTAATTCCTTACCTATTCTCAATTCAGTAATTTCGCTTTCGACAATATTCCCATTCTCCCCCTGGTAATGTACCTTAACAGGAAGGAAACTTTAATTAGTAGGAAGCTACATCTGGCATAATTTATTGGACATACTGACACTGTAACTTCACCAGGTTCGAAATCCAAATCGTAATTTTCTGCGACAAACGAATCCTCCCGAAGGAAAAGCCCTATCCTGCCGGAAGCCACAACGTTCGAAATTTTTATACTGGAAACAAAAAAGGATTTTGGTAAAAAGATTAACTTATATATCCTCTAACAGTTACCAGAAACTGAGAAAGAAAAGAACAAAGGGCGCAATGGAGAAGTATTCGTTTTAGATAGAAAAAGAATGATTTGAAAAAGTTGTTCCAAATAAGAAATGTATTCACAGAATCGAGAAAGCCATTGATACATATATAAAAAATGTGTAAACATGTTTACAAAACCACTCGTCAATCGACAAAACATTATTTTTATTCGGATTGTTAGTGGTTCTTATATTTTTCTCTTATTCATGAATGAACTCGAGCATTAATGTTCAAACAAGTTTTACTACTTTTTTCCAATAGATTCACAAAAATTTCAGAACATTTAAGTTGATGTTTCCCAGTTTTTTAAGCTTTAAGTAATTAAAAAAACAAAAGTAACATACCCGGTATCGTATTTTATTTTTTGAGCCAATTTTGCACAGCGAAGATAGCCTAGCTCATACTTCAATTGTTTACAGTGATTCGCTTACTTCACTTTGCATCTATGAAGCACATTGAAGTAAGCGTTGCCCATACTTCAAGTGTTTACTGTGGATTCGCCTACTTTACCTGGCAACTATGAAACACAGTGATGTAAGCGTGACTCATACTTCTGCTGTTTACGGTGATTCGCCTACTTCACCTTGCAACAGTGAAGTAAGCGTTGCTCATACTTCAAGTGTTTACTGTAGATTCGCCTACTTTACCTGGCAACTATGAAACACAGTAATGTAAGCGTGACTCATACTTCAGTTGTTTACGGTGATTCGCCTACTTCACCTTGCAACAGTCAAGTAAGCGTTGCTCATACTTCAATTGTTTATGGTGATTCACCTACTTCACCTTGCAACAATGAACCACAGTAAAGTAAGCGTGGCTTATATTTCAGTTGTTTACAGTGATTCGCCTACTTCACCTTGCAGCAATGATTGCAATCTTTAACTGTTAATAACTTTGTTCTAACGTATCGCATTAATAAACTACAAAGACAAATAATGTCTTAAAATTCTCAGACAAATAAACTTATTTATTGATTATTTTATTTTATTTCACATTTCCGTCAATGTTATGAGATGCCATTGTTCTTCATTATATTATAATTGTTAGTGTAGGTACGCACCTTATACCTCCGCTATGTGTAACAGCTAGCAATCTCCTTAACGTTCTATTATTGGCTTCATAGTCACCCTCGACCTTAAGGGTTCCGAAATTGAGAACTACATCTAATGTTAAAAGCTCAAAGTTGACCGAGAGCTTGGCCACCCTCACGTCGGGGGCGGGGCTAAGAACCAAATTTTTCAATTCACTAAAACAAAAGAAAAAGAAATACTTATAAATCGTCTATTTTTGTTTCATAAATTAGTGCATAAATTACAATAATTAAAATAATTTCACATTACTTACATATCCGAGTCACTCTCTGATATAAGAGCATCATTGAGTGGATAACTATTTTCCCCTGTTGTAATATTATGCCTACGAATTCCTTCATTTTGAATGGCCTATAAAATCAGAAATTTTTAAAAAATGTGTTTTCGACATCTTCAAAAATTTGTTAAGAAAAAACACTATCTAATTCTGTATTAAATCGTAAAAGACATATTTTCCTTGTCATACATCTGATTAACAACAACGAAATTTAATAACAGCGACAAATTAGTACACGTTTTCAATGTTGCAAGTATAAATAGGCGTAACTCGCGCTTCAATTGTTAATTTCCAGTGATTCGCCTAGTTCATCTTGCAACAATAAAAGCAATGCTTGTACTTCAATTGTCTACGTCAAAACGTGCAGAAATTAAAGCGCAGTTTGATTGGTTAACTATTTCAACTTTTAATTGTTAATTACTCGGTTATTAGAGATCGGATTGAAAACTTGTAGAAAAGAAAGAAAGACTTGGAATTTCACAGGAAATGTGTGTGCGTTATCGAAGTACAAAATGTGCATAAATGCATATGTAGGTACAGTTGGGACATTCAAAATTGGCATAGTCAGCAATAAAACTGCCACATTTACTTTCTTTTTTCAACTTACTAACTAGACTAAAGCAGTAACTGACAGAACGCTTACTTTTACTCACGCTATAAGGAATATCGTAAACAAAGAAAAGAGATGCCAGGTAGGAATTGCAGCGGACACTAATAAAGAAAAGAGCGTAAACATAGAAAAGAGATGCCAGATAGGAATTGCAGCGGACACTCATAACGAAAAGAGCGTAAACATAGAAAAGAGATGCTAAATTTCAATATTCTTAGGAATTTAGGCAGGCAAACACTTGCTTAAGGATATAATTTCAACCAGGCAGTTATAAAGCCGATCCTGATATTTTGCATGCCTACCCTAGACAAAAATTTTCAGTCTCTCTTCAGTATCTCAGAATCTTTCACCGTCTTTGAAAGCATCTCTCACAGTCTTTCACAGTCTCTCAGTTATTGCCTAGATGTTTTTATGGATCTCTCACAGTCTCTGTATGAGAGACTCGAACGATAAAATTGTTAATTCAGAGATTCGAGTCTCTGACAGAGAGACTGAATGAATAAAACTGAAAAGTTAAAAGACTCGAGTCTTTCGTAGAAAGACTGGGATTTCTTAAATATGTTGAACTTAGAAAATTTTAACCATGTTTATCGAGACACCACTTATTGAGAGATTCGAGTCTCTCGTTCAGAGATTCGAGTCTCTCGTTCAGAGATTCGAGTCTCTCGTTCAGAGATTCGAGTCTCTCGTTCAGAGACTGGATACGAACTGAGGATCTCTCTATGAGCGACTCGTTCAGAGACGCTAAACAATTTCTTTGACAGTCTCTCTCAGCGACACCAGAGAGACTCGATGAGAGACGGAGACTCAAGTCTCGCTTTGAGAGACTCTAAGAGACTGAACATTTTTATCTCGGGTAAGCAACATCTAATCTCTGCATCGTTTACTATTATTCAGTCATCTCTTTTCACTTTGTCTGCACTACTCATGAAGCATTTCCTTACTTAACAAGACTGCAGTCCCAAGTAGAATAAAGAAAGAAGATACGTCAATTCTCACAGATAATTTATTGCGAACTTTGCCAATTTTAATCGTCCCAACTGTAGGTACGAATCTAAAACTTTTTTTATTGTATCTAGCACACGTTGCAAAACTAAAAATGCCTTTGTTCCTCATTGCAATGCGCATTCATTGAATAAAATTCGCTTTTGCTTGTAACATGTCAGTGAAACTACCCACAACAAATTCAGCATATGTCGGATTATAATTGCAAATTTCCAGGATAGTTTTTCTTTAAAAACGATGTCACGATCGCACACCAGGGCTTTGTGTCTTTGTACTTTCAATTTTGCCAGCGACGAATAATGACGTGGTGAATAACAGTTGAAATAAATGAATATGTTTGTCTCTACATGATCCTATATTCCATATTACTAAATACGCGTCAAGGATTATCGACGACCACATAAAACTGAATCTTTTCTATCCTTCGGGAACAGTATTTTTTTTTTTAGATGAAAAATACCATTTGTACTTTTTTGTACCCCTGTCAATGTGTCCATAAAATTTCATGATGATCGATTGAGATAGAGATGCACACTGTCGCCGCTACTTTTTAACCTATACATCGAAGACGCCATGAACATCATTAAAGACTACAACTGTAGGGATAGACGTGCATGGGAAAAAGATTAGTATGCTTAGATTTGCAGATGATATAGCAGTATTAGCATCTAGTAAGAAGGACCTAGAGATAGCTTTAAATAAAATGGAAGCGGTACTCACAGATCAGTACTGTATGAAAATAAATAAATGTAAAACTAAAATACTGGTATGCAAGGGAAGAAAAAGTAGGGAAAGAGTGAATGTAAAGATAGGAGACGAAAAATTAGAAGAAGTGGCTGATTTTAGATACCTAGGAAGTCAGATATGTCAGGATGGAAGGAGTAGTAGGGACATAAAGCAGAGGATAGCGCAGGGTCGTGTCGCCTTTAATAAAAAGAAGTCACTTCTATGCTCGCGAACGGTTAATTTAGAAATTCGAAAAAGGTTGTTAAAGGTGTATGTTTGGAGCACGGCGTTGTACGGTTGCGAAACATGGACAGTGGGAGCGGCGGAAAAGAAAAGGTTAGAAGCGTTCGAAATGTGGTGTTATAGGCGGATGATGAGGATATCGTGGGTAGAAAAGGTTAGAAATGAAGAGGTATTAGAAAGAATAGGAGAACAGAGGACTCTATGCAAGTCAATAAAAAATAGGCGAGATAGGTTGGTAGGAAACCTTCTTAGGCATGAAGGTCTAGTTAGAGACATATTAGAGGCAGAAACAGGAGTTAGGAGGGGTAGGGGTAGACCTAGATTAGATTACTGTTCGAAAATGGTTAAGGATATGGGTTGTTCTAGCTTTAGGGAAATGCGAAGTTTAGCTCAGGATAGGAAAGAGTGGAGATACGTGTCCAACCAGTCTTAGGACTGACAACTTTATGATGATGATGATGATCGATTGAGTAGTTAAGACGTGAAATCGTCCCCTAAAACTAATGTTTTATCCCTCGAGAACAATTTTTTTTGCTGGATAAAAGGTACCCTGTGACCTTTTCTATACCTTGACAATGTGTCTATTAAATTTCATGATGATCGATTGAATAATTAAGGCGTGAAATGTATTGCTCTATCTGTATGGATTAATGTGCATTCTTTTGTGCAGCAAGGGTCTTAAAAATCGATATTTTGTCATCAATATTGCGCCATTTCTGTAAATCCCCGATATACTTTGTACTTCCCCGGTCGTAGATATCATAGATGGGCAAAAGTTGTCTTTTTTGCATTGATTGCTTAGCAATTATTTTGAGGTGCCTGATGTTACATATTGGCGATACTTACATATGTATGTGTACAAGAAATACTACGATATAATAGTCTCAAATTTTTTGGACGGTACTGTACAGAGTGCATACACAGCACACTTATTTCTTAACTTAATCCGCAAGCGCTTACTTGATATTCATGAGTAAACGGAAAAAAGCAATCTTCTAGAGGCGTACAAAAATAATTGCATCTTCTATGAAAATATCGCTATCACACATAAACGCAGTGACGGACCCAAGGGATGGAGAGGGGAAAATTTTCTCCCCACTACCAAAAGCTCTTTGATGTATGAATTATTTTAGAAGTACTGTAAATAATGTTGTGTGACAAAAATTGAAACTAGGAAAGTCACTTAATGTCAGAAAAGAAAACAAAGAATGATTAAAATGAGTTCATTTTTATTAACCTTCTTTAAGGTTGGGTTAGGTCAGGTTGGGTAGCCTTATTAACTAACCGCAACCTTACCTTCAAAAGATGGAGCATCATCACCATAAGGTCGTCAGTCTTAAGACTGGTTGAACACGTACCTCCACTACTTCCTATCCTGAGCTAATCTTCGCAATATCGCTAAAACTAGAATAGCCTACGTCCTTAACTATTTGCGAACAGTAATCTAATCTAGATCTACCTCTACCCCTCTTAACTCCTGTTTCTGTCTCTAATATGTCTCTGACTAGACCTTCATGCCTGAGAAAGTGCCCTACCAAGTTATCTCACCTATTTCTTATTGACTACCACAGAGTTCTCTGTTTTCCAATTCTTTCTAAAATTTATTCATTTGTAACCTTCTCTATCCTTGGTATCCTTATCACCACATTTCGAACATTTTCGATTTGCAACAGGGAAATTGCAACGGCTGCAAAAGCTCAAGTTTCTCCTCTGAATGTTTCTGGATTCGGCCCTGGATAAACGTGTGTAAACATTTTACTTCCTGTGGAAGTGTATCTAAAAGTTGGATGCTAACCGAGGTGTCGTACCAACGTGAAATTCGTAATAAAACAAAGGGATACTGACTACTAAACTCGATAAAGACCTACCAATTGAGCTCTATGCACAATAAATAGCTTTGAAATCTGAAATTCAGAAAATTCGTCTCATCACGGAACTTGCTTGCGTTCTTCCTATATTAGACCAGCTTCTCTAAACTCAACTAATTAACAATTATCCTAACCCTTCTCTGGAACAATGACGACTATCGAGTTTATCAATACTCTCCAAAAAAAAAGAGATGAAACTTCGGGGGTTGATGATCATGGTCTAGGATTGTTTCTAGAAGAAGTCGTTTATTGCTTGTTGGTATATCAGAGGTTTTAATTAACGATAACTTACTATGATTTTTATCACCTTGCCTTATCAACTTTTAGTATTTATAAACATTATAGGCTCGTTTCAACGGTTTGAACTCTACCCTGTCGTTGAAAATCCGCCAGCCAAGAATTAAAATTTCATTGATTTAGTATTTCAGTGACTTTCAGAGACTTAAGGTGGTTTGAGATGTTGATGAGTCCGCCAAAACGAAGACATGAACCACTAACTGTAGTGGGTTTGCCAGGTACCCGATTATTTTGCACTCGGCAAAATCACTTTCCGGTTCATCTCTCGTCTTTAGCCTTAGCTACATGATCTAGAGGTTTAGGCCATTGTTTAACATACGGGACAACTGCATTGGATTACTTCTTATCGTTAGATAAATGGTAAGGCAGCATTAGGAGATGGTGAACAGACAAAAAAATGAGAAGAAAAGTATCGATTTGAGTAAAGATCTATATGATGGGTGGGATCGAAAGAGGGGTCTGCCCCACCATTGTACCATAAAAAGTTCGTGGCGGTCTCACCCCCATAAAAAGTAATAGGGGTTCAAAGTTAATAAATATGCCAATTTTTATACATTTCTAGGAATGTAAATATTTATATAGTCATTCTTAAACAATATTCAAAGGTGAAACTAATGGAAAATACATAAAAATATTGAGAAAGTTATATAAGACATTATTTAAATATCTTTATCAATAGGGTAGGTTAGGTTAGGTTAGGTTAGGTTATCGGATTTTGTTCAAGCGACCACCCTCTTTCGATCCCCCTCTACCCTCTTTTGATCCCCCTCATCTAACCCCCATAAGTGTTTATGAGGGTGAGACCGCCACGAACTTTTTATGGTACAGTGGTAGGGGAGATCTCCTCTTTCGATCCCCCCACTTCCACCCCCTTTGAGGGTGGGGGCCATCATCTAGGCCTTTGCCTCGATTTGTTCTATGGTATTTATGCAACATGGATCCTAGAATTGTTAGGATCATTGTTGTAATATTTTGTTAATGATACAATGAAAATGCTTTTGTTTAAATATTTTGTGAAACGACATTATTCACTCCCTTTTTAAGCTTAGCCACAGTCGGGTAAAAACGTCCCGACCCTTCTACAGATTTTGGTACTGAGCCCAATTTCGGACCAAATACCTACGCCACTGGTACTACTCGTGCATATTATATGTTAAAAAAATACTTACACATGATAATGTAGGTAGATACTTATCTACATACGTATGTGTGTACGAAGTACATAAGTATATAAGCACATTTTACGTGGTGCGTACAGACAGGCAGACAGACACAAAGAAAGACAAACGTACATACCCGTTTTAAATTATCCTCATAATCAGCCGTAATATTCTCTATCACTTCCCTCAGATCACTTGTCACATCTGAAAGAAACATTATAGTTTTCAAGGTGTTAAAGTATATACTGTTGGATTATTTATTGGTGATCGTTCAAGTTCACTCATACTTTGGAACTACATAAATATAAGTAACGGTCTGTTCGACTGTTTTCGACCTCAAACCGCGTTTTCTTTTCACGCTTGGTAGCTCAGTCAGCTCATGTATGATAAGATTATTTGCGTACTTTTACTTTTTTTAGTAAATCAGAGAACGACATGACAATAAATGATTGAAGAGCCATAAAAAGTTTGCGATATATCTTTTACCTACCAATATACGTACACGTAGACGATTTAGTATCGGAAAACCAATTGAAATTGAATATTAAGAAAATACAGCAAGGCGCATATGCGTAAACGTACAAGTGACTTAAGTCAGAAATGCGTGCGCTTATTGAATTCCGTTTTTGCGCATTTCACTTGTGTATAATGGGTTGCATACAGAAAGTACGAAAGTTAATTTATTTGTAATTTGTTACGTAATTATTAATAAATGTTGACGTAAATAATATCAGTCGTCATTTTTACATTTTTTTTTTAATAAATTTGCAGAATTTCAATAAAATCTGACACAATTCATGACTGTTAACCGATTTTTTTGTTTTTAATTAAGTACAAATTTGCAACAGTTCCTTTTACTTACTTGCAAACCCGTAGGATGTTATTAGAAGTACGAAAAAAAGCCACAAAAATAGCATTTCAATTTCTTAATGACACTTCTTTCAACTTTCAAATTTTGAATGTTCTTGTAGAAGTGGGAACAGCTAAAGTTACAACATGCGTACGGCAAGATTAGTTTACTATTTAAAACATGTTGAGATTATCGTTCAAGTCAAAGGTGATGATGATATACCAATCAACAATTTTGAATTGAATTGAATGCAAATTAGACGCAGACTGAGTCGATTTAAAAAAATTTATTGAGCCAATCGTTACAATTCTTTAAAAACTTTCAAAATAGGCTCTTTCTGCATCGACGCAGCGCTGCCAGCGCGATTTCCAAGCATTGAAGGCGTCACAGAAGGCATTCTCCGGAATGGCCTTAAGAGCCGCGGTGCATGCTGCTTGGATCCCCTCTGTTCTCTAAATGCTTGCCTTTCATCGGCCTTTTCATACGAGCAAACAAAAAAAAGTCCGGGGGGGGCACATCTGGGCTGTAGGGCGGCTGCAGAAGCGTTGGGATGCCGGCCTTGGTCAGGTAGCTGTCCACAAGAAAGAAGGTGTGAGCCGGGGCGTTGTCGTGGTGCAACTTCAGTCGGCTGCGATGTCTTGTCGGATCCGATTGACCCTTCGTTTGAGTCTCTTGAGGACTTCCACGTAAAACTTGACGTTGACGGTTTGTCCAGGAGGAACAAATTCATGGTGGACGATGCCTTTCATGTCAAAAAAGACAATGAGCATCGTTTTCACTTTGGATTTGCTCATTCTTCCCTTTTTTGGGCGAGGAGACGCCGGCGTGTGCCACTCGGAAGATTGCCTGTTTGTCTCGGGATCATACTTCAAAGATCCATGACTCGTCACCTTATTTAAATTAATATTGAACTATATACACGTTTATAGAGGCCTTAGAGAATCATCACCATAAGGTCGTCAGCCCTAAGACTGGTTGGAAACGCATCTACACCCTTTCCTATCCTGCGCAAATCTTCGCATTTCTCTAAAGCTAGAACAACCCACATCCTTAACTATTTGCGAACAGTAATCTAATCTAGGTCTACTTCCGTTACTGCCTCTAATGTATCCCTGACTAGACCTTCATGCCTGAGAAGGTGTCCTACCAACCTATCTTGCCTATTTCTTATTGACATCCATAGAGTCCTCTGTTCTCCTATTCTTTCTAATACCTCTTCATTTCCAGCCCTTTCTACCCACGTTATTCTCATCTTTGCCTGTAACACCACATTTCGAACGCTTCTAACCTTTTCTATTCCGCTGCGCTCAGTGCCAATGTTTCGCACCCGTACAGCGCCGTGTCGAGAATGAATATAAAACAATTTTACGAAAGCTCTCTGCTATACAGCTGGAATAGAATGGTTTTATAAGAACGACTATAATATTAAATACAAAACATTTTCATGTCTTATATTAACATCAATAAAATTGCTGTTCCTGTTTAAAACTGTCAATGTGAAGTGACCAATATATATTATAAAAGAAAATGTACAATGTGAGTACCGCCAAAACTCAGAATTGAGTCCCGGTACAATCAAGGGAGTTATATAATGAGGTAACCCTCTATCTCCCGTTCATGAAGAAGGTTCCCGTTTTTACCCGAAGGCCGTGCTTTTGAAGATATAAAGGATGGAGGTTTCGCCCTCTAAAAATTTCTAAATCAGTTCGAGAGTATTCTAAAGCATTCTAAAATATTCTAGAACATTCTGGAATGTTTTGGAATGTTCGGGAACATCCCAGATCATCGTGGAGCTATTTATTGGTAGGTGTATGTCATACAAGATCCATCGTGGATTGCAACTTTCGTCAACATCCCGGAACATTCTGGAATACTCTGGAATGTCCCAGATCATTGTGAAACATTCCAAAACACTCTCTTACATTATCATTTTATTATTATTTTTCACTTTTAATGCTTTCAACGCATCGACATTTTCAGATCATCGAATATTTATCCTTTATGTTTCTTTATTTACGTTTGCTTGTGCCCTAGGTAGGGGGCCTAGAAACCCTCGACAGTCGACCCCGGTAACATTTTCAATACTAAAATCACAATGCTTTGCTTTTAACTTAATTCTCCGATGAATCGCCCCGCTCCCTTTTTTTATGAAAGTGGAATACTGACATCTTTAATTTTACTTCCGAATTGCTATTTTAAGCATATCAGTAGAATACAGTGCAGTTTTTCTTTCAGCGATGGGTACCGAAATTTGGAAATTTATCGAAGAAATAACGTGAATACTGGGGGTCCATATGCGGCATGACCAGTTTGGTTCTAACAGTTCCTTTAACTGTTATCTCACTTCTTGGACTGGTCGTAAACGGTTACGTACTTGTTATAGTAATTCTTACAAAACAGGTAAGTAGTATACTTCGTTTACTTTCTGTAGCGATGTGACCTTCAGTTCGACCGGCGCAAAGTAGAAAAGAACAGCACTAGGTCAGAAAAGGAAGGAGACAACTCTCGGCCAAACTCTTAACCGGTGAGGAGCGTATAATCCGTACAGTACTGCACGGAAAAATTGACCATTTTATCCACTACAATTGCATTGCTCAAATGTGCTGTTATTGGTGCCAATTACTACTGAAAATATCAACGAGATGTTTATTTATATTTGAAGACATTAAAGGCTTTAACGCTTGTTTTCGACTCGCACTACTGTTCATGATTGAACAAAAATTTTCGCAGGTACTGTATGAAAAAGTACAAGAACAAGAGTCGAGAGTATAATGAGCTTTTTTCTCCCTACCTACGATTTTGCCAGCGCGCATCCAAAACATTGGAAGGGGCACATCGTTAGAGAAAGTAAATGAAGTATAATACAGTGTTGCTTCTAAGACTGCGGATGGTCACAACATCCGGTCCTTACCATTCTTTAGTGATCCATCAACTTCTTCTTGACCTATGACAACTTTGGAGATTGTTCTTCTACTCAATGTTACCAGATAGACTCGAAAGCACAGCTACTTTACTTCTTCAGATTCTTCGGATGAAGAATGACCTTGAAAGTTGTCACTAGTTCCGAAAAACTTAATAGATAACCAAAGAGTGGTCAGAACTGGAAGCGACACTGTAGTAGTTATTTTTTTATCCAATTGTACCAAACATTTTTTTTTAATTGAGTGTTTAGTTGGTCAAAAGAAGTTTCTCTCTGTGTTTCAGACGAATTCTGCTAACAACATCCTCCTTCTCCATCTGGG
Organism: Agrilus planipennis; assembly: GCF_000699045.2. Classification (NCBI taxonomy): domain Eukaryota; kingdom Metazoa; phylum Arthropoda; class Insecta; order Coleoptera; family Buprestidae; genus Agrilus; species Agrilus planipennis. The sequence goes on along the minus strand of NW_020439033.1, from coordinate 166,343 downwards.
ATGTGTGCATCTGCTGTTAGGTGTCTTGTATATTGCATTTTCAGTTTCGAACTTCACCAAACACAACTGGTTAGAAGGCGGTTCCTTATGCATTATTCACGGATTTCTTTTCACCCTTTTACATCCCCTGGCGTTGTGGACCATCTGCGGTCTAAACTGTGATCGATTTTATGCAATTGCATCCCCGCTCCATTACGGCCACATCGTCAATTCACGAAAGGTTCGCATTATATTTAATATTTCTTTCGTAAAAATTTTAAAGGAAAATTATATCCCTCGATTCCATGTGGAATACTAAACAATGTTTTCCTTTAAAGTTTTTCAATCCGACGGCTAATGTTCACGTAACTGGCAATTAATCGACCCAATCAGAGTGTGCTATCGTTGTTGCAAGCTAATGTTTCAGTTGTTAACAACTGCACAATTATTGAGCAGATAACAATCGAAAATTGAAAAGATCAACCAATCAGAATGTGAATTCATTGTTGCAAGCTTAACTGGGAGGAGCACAGCTAATGTTTCAATTGTTAGCAGATGCTCAATTGTTAAACAATTGTAACAAAAAAGATCCACCAATGAGAATATGACTTCATTGTTGCAAGCTTAACTGGGGGGAGCATAGCTAATGTTTCAATTGTTAGCAGATATTCAATTGTTAAACAAGAGCAAAAGACATGTTTCAGTTGTTGGAAACGATTGTCTTACTTCTGTTTGCAGCAAAGGAGTCATGCTCTCATTGGAGTATCATTAATATTGTTGATTACTCGGTTGATACATAGCGGAACTGGAAGCTGTAAAACATATTTTTTTTCTTAAAATTCAATTCTAACTAAGAATATTCCTTATGTCGAATAAATAAATGCAATTACTTAATTACTTATTTCTCGCTTCCCTTCATTGGCTAATTCATTTTGTAATGACACTTTCCCGTCCAATTCGCCCTCACAGCTTGGCGTTTTACCCGACACTTAACAAATTCAGTTTGGACCGGGCTCGTTACGTGCACCGGTAACAAGGACAATGCAATTCTATCCTGATTTAAATCCGTTTGCGTCAATTAGGAACGTAATGATATCACCCTGTAATTAGATAAAGGAAAATCGCCTCGGGAGACGCTGCAATCCCATGGGCAGGGGCACATTTAATTGAAGTTTAGGTACAATCTAAAATGACCTAACAACCTGACACACGAGCAAAATGCTGCAACAGAAATTTAAGACGAGGATTGCATTTTAAAGATTTTCTAGTTTAATGCATAATAAACAGGGGAAATCCCTTATTAATATACATTACTAGAACCTTAGCAGTATTAGCATCTAGCAAGGAGGAGTTACGAGATAGATAGATAGATAGAAAGAGCGGTATTGACAAAATAATATTGTATGAAAATAAATAAAAGTAATACAAAAATACTGGTATGCAAGGGAAGAATAAGTAGGGAAAGAGCGAATGTAAAGATAGGAGACGAAAAATTAGAAGAAGTGGCCGATTTTAGATACCTAGGAAGTCAGATAAGTCAGGATGGAAGGAGTAGTAGGGATATAAAGCAGAGGATAGCGCAGGGTCGTGTCGCCTTTAATAAAAAGAAGTCACTTCTATGCTCGCGAACG
>NW_020439033.1:156938-164099 GCF_000699045.2 Agrilus planipennis | reverse complement strand
TACTTGATAATATAATGATAATATTTATAATTGTCTGAAATAAATGCAATTTTAAAGTTTTAATTATTATTTAAACATATTAAAAAGTTTTACGCTCATTATTAATAGAGATTGAAACTAAATATTTTTTTGTTTCGAAGTTGAAATCAAGGCATATTCACTGCCAAAAGTCAGTTAAAATTTTTCCATATAATTCGTTATTTCTTATTTTATTCAATGTTTTTGGTCAAATTCCAAATTTTCTTTCAAACCGTATACTTTTTTTTTTAATATAAGTAGATAGTATTTATTTACCTCATGATATGCTGCAAAACCTAATTAATCACGAATTTCTAATTTTATGTACTCTTGTCTCCGATTGTACTTCCCAAACATCCTTAAATAAATAAAAGTAAATTTGATTATGCATTTTTACTTTATTTTAATTGTTTAATTCGACTTCTACTATTTTATTCAAAAGTGAGCATAACGTTATTAATTTGTTTCAGGTTCTAATCGGCTTAGGGGGCAGCTGGCTACTGTCTTTAGCAGTATGCATTCCGCCATTTTTTGAAGTAGCCCCTTATCAATATATAAAAGAGTTGGGGACTTGCATGCCGCACTTCTCTCAAGGGGTTGGTGCACTGTGGTATTCGACATTTTATACTGCCCTCACCCTTCTGTTACCAGCGACTCTAATAACGTGTTGTAACCTTAAGGTAAGATACAATCCACTTTTTCCAAAAATTTAGCATCATCTTCCAGTAACGGAAACTAAATCAAGAATGAAAACAATTGACGAATCAATTCGTGCAAATAGAAGTAGGAGTGGCGTAGTTTAGATGTTAATTGTTGTTGAACAATTACCTAACAATTGAACATTAAAACAATCGACGAATCTGGGCGTGCTTTAATTCGCTACTGCAAGCAGAAGTACTCAATGTTTCAATTGTTAGCGTCGGATGTGTTACTTCTGTTTGTAGCAAAAAGGGCATGCTCTGATTGGACAACTTAAATTGTTGATTACTTGGTTGTTTTACGTCGGATCAAAAAACTTCAAATTAAGTTCTTTCTTAAAACTTCACATGGAGTTGAGTAATGACACTTATTTTAATAACGACAGACGTATTATGAAAAATAAAAAAGAATTTTTAAAATAAACATGCTTATTGTAAGATTTCGTTAATTTTCAATATGAGAGGAAAAAAAGATGGATGACGATGTTTTTTAAACGTTTTTTTTATTTTAGAAATCGTTTATCAAATTTTTTCACCACGATTACCTACATATTATGTCTTGGTAATTTCCCTATGGCATATTTCCACATGTTTTCTTTTCTTTCTTCAGATGTGCTATAATGAGAATACATAGAATCTCCGGTCGTAAATTAGAATGATGCTGACATTTCTTTTCCTTCCTTTCTTTTCATTTAGAAATTAAATAGCGTCCAATTTTACGTCAAAAAATACGCACATCTGCGTCTCGCCCAAACTTTTATTCATTCAGCGAACGCTGGAAATGGAAATATAACAAATGAAAATCGATCGCCGGATTCCAGATTTTAATAGCCGCCAAAAATTCGATTTCATTTCGCGTCATGTAACAAAAGGGAAAGGGAACAACAATTGGAAGCCCAAATGGATTAATTGACGAATAATACAAACATAAACGAACTAAATCTTACCAATGGCTTCGCTCGCGTGGATGTCCTAAATACATGTCGAAGATCATTGACGACCGCATAAAATTAATTTTTATATCCCTCGGGAACAGTACTTTTTTCTGGATAAAAGCTACCTTGTGTTCTTTTTTGTACATCGGACAATGTGTCTACAAAAATTTCATGATGATCGAGTAGTTTAGACGTGAAATCGACCACATAAAACTAATTTTTCTATCCCTCGGGAACAGTATTTTTTTTCTGGATAAAAGGTACCTTATGTGCTTTTCCGTGTCCCTGACAATGTGTCTACAAAATTTCATGACTATCGGTTAACTATTTAAGGCGTGAAAAGCCATTTGCATTTATAATATTAGTTCACCACAAGGTCGTCAGTAGGGTTTTAAAAACCGGCTTTTTGGAGAAAATTATGAAATTCGAAAACCGGTTTTTTAGTAGAAAATATCGGTTTTCAATGTATGAATAACACTTAAAAAAATTTGAAAATGACAAATGTAGCCAAATGTACCAGATTGATGAAAACACTGTTGCAAGCGGTTTGGTTCTTGGAATCATATCGGACCGATATAAACGGTGTGTTTTGTCTATTGGATGAATTAATTTAGATTTTATATCAGTTTGATAGTTTTTATTTAAAGGAACCGGAAGAAGTGACTTCCTCTACTCAAACTGTAAGAAAAGAGTTTTTGGCCCTGGAAGCCACAAATAAAAGGTCAAAAAAATTAGAATTATTATATCAGGCTTTAAAAACGATTAAGCCTAGTTCGGTCGCAAGTGAGAGGGTATTTTCTATTTCGGGGAATTTTGTGAATAAACGAAGGACACGACTAAATAGCAAATCGATAGACGTCCTCTGTTTTCTGAAATNATACGTAATCCTAAAATGTAGCATCGTGCTACAGATGGCGTTTACTGCGCCATTTGTAGTATTTTCTAAAACGCACTGTTAAGACAGCAGGTAAAAGTTGGTCTGGGTTCTGTCGGAGTTGCCTGCGACGCGCTGATGAGATCCAAAAAGATCGAAATCGCGATCCGCGTCTGGCAGTTTCGACAGAATACAGACCACTTCGAATCATTTTAAGCTACATTTTGTTCCAGATTTTGACCATTGCTCGATACCATCGTCACCGAATAGCATCAGCCATATACGAAGTAACTCTTTCGGCCCAGGTAACAATAACGCATCAGCGGAACCCGTTCTTCATCCCCACTCTGAGTGCTTCTGCATCGGGTGGTCCAAAAATTCGCGGTCACAGTGCCATAACGACAGTTCTTCAATTGCTTGTTTCCTTTGCCATCCTGTACCTCCCTTACTACATCGTCATCCTTTGGAACGCTTCAAATGGTATCCTTGAAGTCAGTCCAGGATCCACCCACAACAACCCACGACTTATGACCTTCGCGTCGTCGCTTCTCATTTGCTCGCCCTTCGTCAACGGATTCTTGTACGGCGTCAGGAACAAGGTCCTTCGGAAGACATTCCAAAATTACTGGCGGAAGAAGATCACCGAAAACGAATTGAATCAGGAAATCCAGGCGAGAACACCATCGAATTGTGGTTCGAGAAGGCCTTCAATCTCCCCTTCGGGTTTACTCAACAAACAACCCCTGCAAAGAAGACTCTCCGATGCTGTCATAGAAGTCCAAAGATTCAAGAATCCTTCGTATAAAAGCAATATCAAAAGGATCTCGTCTGAGTTGGCATGGAAGGAGAAATCGCCGTACAGAGATGGAAACAGAAACGTTGACGATAATAAGAAAAGGCCAAAATTGACCCACACAACCAGCTGTAACACGTTGAAGGTGCCGTGTTTCAAAGGGGAAGATGAATTTGATATTTTTGTGAAGCAGAAGAAGGCCGAGGATCTAGTCTCAAATTTGCTTAACAAACCCAGTCTTAGTACTACGAATTTATTACTTCACAAAGTGTTCGGTTTGGAAAGCCCCGATATACCAAATAAGAAATGTTCGTTTCTACAAACTGCCAAAGATGGTGCCCCTAAAAGGTAAATAATATCGTTCAGGTATTAGAAAGTTATGATAATTAAATAATAACGGTTTAATTTTTGATAATATATTATCGCATATTGGGATCCGTCAAATGGGCATACACCATCTGGTGGCAAAATTTATAACTCGAATGAGGGAAAAATTTACATAGGAACTGTGCACGCAAATTGTAAAATTGTTTATTAAAATAATAAAACACGTTAAAAAAGTAAAAATTTTTTTGATGATGGAGTCGACGAAGTTTTCTTCTAAAGTTAAATCAAATAAAAAGTTAATATGTTCAGTGAAAAGCTGCAATAGCACTTCAGACATAGATCTTCACTCTTCACCTACATTAACTACTTTCCAATAAAAACTAACCGTTTTATATATGTAAAAAATATATTCGGAAAATTAGAGAAAAAAGTAAACTAATAGAAGCTTGGATGAAAGCAGTAGGTATCAAAGAAGTGAATTCCGGAATAAAAATTTGTTCACGTCATTTTAATGCACATGATTATATTTCAGCAAGTATTTACCATCAGCCATAACCTTAATATTTAAAACTAGAATCATACTAAAATTATAAAGTGAGAAATTATTTATTCCTGTGTAATTGATTTAACACAATTCTAATGATACGATATAAGTATTTTGAGGTTAAGAACCTACCTGCTGCAATACAACAAAGTTGCAATAATGTGTTTGCAACGTTCTCTTAAATCGGCTTTGCACGTGCAAGTCATTGATATGATATTGCTTAAATCACCCAGAATCACCTCACCAATTATATAACGTGAATCACTTTTTAAATCCGAAGTTTGTAAAAAGTAGGCAGTAAACTTGACGGAATTTGAAGGCTAGCTTCCGGATTTGTTATTTCCGAATTTTATAATGTGATTGGCATTAAAAACACGCTCACCTTCAACGAAATTTCCTTTCCGAGGCTTTGTGTCAGCCCAATCACATATTGTGTCAATACTTATCATTTTATCGTAATTTAAAAACTTGGCAATTGCACGGTACACTATAGGAACTACGATAAATTTTCCCTAATCGGCGCCATGTTTTAGGCTCCTCCCATTTGACGGGTCCCAATAGAAGGAATTAATTTTAGTTTTCTGGTACAAAACAGCTGTTTTTCAAAAAAGTTTTTACTGTATATATGCCCACATAAAAACGAATTTGTCTCAGGACTATGCGTATTGATACGCCCTTATAAATCACTTTTAAAGATAATACTTTCATCCCTTTTCAGATTGCAACAACCAAAAGCAAATCAAAAAGGGAAAATATTTCCCCAAAGTTAGACGTTTATTAAGTAGGTACCTATCGTCCTTAGTAAAAAAAACTGCAATGATATTGGTTATATTTCTAAGCAAAATAAGCTCGTTATAAATGCTTTTTAGGCTTTGAAGGCAAAAGTTAGGTTATAAATATTGGTAATTAAGCTTGCTATTTACACTCATTACGTAGTTTAGTTGAAAAATATTTCTTGGTGCTTATAAAAATTGCTTCGTTTTTATATTCTTTATTTATGTACAGTGAAAATATAAATGTCTAAGATTGAAAGGTAAGTATCTAAATTAAAAACATTTTTCATTTTCATCTCCTTCTATCCTTCCTTCCTTTATTCCTAAGTTTCCGCCTTCCTTAGTCCCAACTACTTTTCTGTTAGTTCCTATTCCACTTCCTCCAACGTCAGCATCTTATTCTTCTTTTCTTCTTTTATTCTTCTTTTCATTCCCCTTTTTCCTTCTTCCTTCCTTCTTATCCATTTTCCCATCCTTTTTTCTTACATTTCCCCCATTTCGATTACTTTCCACCTCAGCGTTTTATTCGTCGTTAATTTCCTTTTTTTTCATATTCTCGCACGTCAGAGTTTACTTCTTGTTTTCTTTCCTCTTTCTTCCATATTTACCATCTTTTCTCTTAAATTCTCCAGAATTCGATATCCTCCCACGTCAGCGTTTTATACTTATATCCTTTCTTCCTTTTTTCCCCTTATTTTCTCTTTCATTTTTCTCAGTTCAACTTCTTTCGATTTCATAATTTTATTTTTCATTCATTTCATCCTTTCTTCTGTCTTCTTTTCATTTCCAAATCCTCCCACGTCAGTATTTAATCCTTACTTTCTTTCCCCCTTTCTTCTTTCGTTGCTTCTATTCTTCTCCATTTCCCCCTTTTTCTTTTCCAATTCTCCCAATTCCTTATTTTTCCATGTCAGAATTTTATTCTTCTTTTGTTTGCCCTTCCTTTCTTTTCAAATTTCTCCCTCTTTTATCTTACAATTTCCCCATTTCCACTTCCTCCCACAGTAGTATTTTATTTTATTCTTCATTTATTTCCTCCAATATTCTGCCTCCACTTCAGTTCTTTTCCACATTCTCCCTCGTCAACGTTTAATGCTTATTTTATTTCCACCTTTCTTCAACCTTCAACCTTTCCTTTCTTTTCCATTATTCCTCTTCTCATCTCTTCCAATTTATTCCACCACCCATTATCCATCTTCTTTTCCCAAAAGAACTGTCTTCCTTTCATTCTAAAGCTTTCATTTAGATGTCTGTCCATCAAGCTCCATTCTACTTCGATTTCTTGCAATTCAGGTCCCCCAAAATAACAATTACGAGGGCATACTCAGAAGACAGCGATAGCGCCTTATCAAATCCGAATTCTCCAGCAAAAGAGGCTGCCAGCAGAAGATACGCGTCATCCGGCACGTTGCTCGAAAGAAAATGGAACCAACTCAAATGTAAGAGCAAGGAAAATTCCATGAACATTGAAATCAAAACGAGTACGGCGAAACCGTTACTCTCCTCAATGGACGAGGGCTCGATCAGTAACAAAAGCAGCGACTCGTCGATACTGTCCTACTGTTCTTTGGGCAAACTGAGTGAAATGACTGAACGCAGTAGTTGTGCTTGTGATAAGTGTGCAGAAAATGAAGACGAATACTCGGAAGACCAGGCTTTATTGCACATACCTGTTGTTGGATGTCTTTATAATAATTCTAGTCAAATTAAAAAAGGTCTAATCAGAACCAAATCCCAAGAGATAGTCTTATAATTGTCGTATTGTCGTTGCTAATCTCAGTACTATACTAGTGGCGGCTTGTGTAAGAGGTCACAGTCGGTCATGAGCCCGCACCCACTTATCTTTAATAAAACTAGCTTTTCCCCGCGGCTTCGCTCGCAGAAATTAATATTGTTTCTCAATAAAACCTTTTAACTCCCAATTCATCCTTACAACGTTTTAATTTTATTTTAATGTCACCATCTTAGATTTCAAATACAAACGTAGCAACAACATTTCATCCTTCATTATCATCATAAAGTCATCAGTAGTTGGACACGTACCTCCACTCTTTCCTATCCTGAGCTAATCTTCGTATTTCCCTAAAACTAGAACAACCCACATCCTTAACTATTTGCGAACAGTAATCTAATCTAGGTCTACCTCTACCCCTCCTAACTCCTGTTTCTGCCTCTAATATGTCTCTGACTAGACCTTCA
>NW_020439033.1:150982-154079 GCF_000699045.2 Agrilus planipennis | reverse complement strand
ATTTGTTATTTCCGAATTTTATAATGTGATTGGCATTAAAAACACGCTCACCTTCAACGAAATTTCCTTTCCGAGGCTTTGTGTCAGCCCAATCACATATTGTGTCAATACTTATCATTTTATCGTAATTTAAAAACTTGGCAATTGCACGGTACACTATAGGAACTACGATAAATTTTCCCTAATCGGCGCCATGTTTTAGGCTCCTCCCATTTGACGGGTCCCAATAGAAGGAATTAATTTTAGTTTTCTGGTACAAAACAGCTGTTTTTCAAAAAAGTTTTTACTGTATATATGCCCACATAAAAACGAATTTGTCTCAGGACTATGCGTATTGATACGCCCTTATAAATCACTTTTAAAGATAATACTTTCATCCCTTTTCAGATTGCAACAACCAAAAGCAAATCAAAAAGGGAAAATATTTCCCCAAAGTTAGACGTTTATTAAGTAGGTACCTATCGTCCTTAGTAAAAAAAACTGCAATGATATTGGTTATATTTCTAAGCAAAATAAGCTCGTTATAAATGCTTTTTAGGCTTTGAAGGCAAAAGTTAGGTTATAAATATTGGTAATTAAGCTTGCTATTTACACTCATTACGTAGTTTAGTTGAAAAATATTTCTTGGTGCTTATAAAAATTGCTTCGTTTTTATATTCTTTATTTATGTACAGTGAAAATATAAATGTCTAAGATTGAAAGGTAAGTATCTAAATTAAAAACATTTTTCATTTTCATCTCCTTCTATCCTTCCTTCCTTTATTCCTAAGTTTCCGCCTTCCTTAGTCCCAACTACTTTTCTGTTAGTTCCTATTCCACTTCCTCCAACGTCAGCATCTTATTCTTCTTTTCTTCTTTTATTCTTCTTTTCATTCCCCTTTTTCCTTCTTCCTTCCTTCTTATCCATTTTCCCATCCTTTTTTCTTACATTTCCCCCATTTCGATTACTTTCCACCTCAGCGTTTTATTCGTCGTTAATTTCCTTTTTTTTCATATTCTCGCACGTCAGAGTTTACTTCTTGTTTTCTTTCCTCTTTCTTCCATATTTACCATCTTTTCTCTTAAATTCTCCAGAATTCGATATCCTCCCACGTCAGCGTTTTATACTTATATCCTTTCTTCCTTCTCACACATTTCCTTGTATCTTCTCTTTCATTTTTCTCAGCTCAACTTCTTTAAATCTCATAATTTTATTCTTCATTCATTTCTTCCTTTCTTCTGTCTTTCCTTCTTTTCTTTTCCAAATCCTCTCACGTCAGTATTTAATCCTTATTTTCATTCCTCCTTTCATCTTTAATTCCTTCTATTCTACTCCATTTCCCCCTTTTTCTCTCCCGGTTCCTTATTTTCCCACGTCGGCATTTTATTCTTCATTTATTTCCTCCTATATTCTGCCTCCGCTTCAATTCTCTACCATATCCTCCCACGTCAGTGTTTAATTCTTATTTTCTTTCCTCTTTCTTCCTTCATTACTTCTTTTCCATATTTACCATCTTCTCTCTTAAATTCTCCAGAATTCCATATCCTCCCACGTCAGCGTTGTATACTTATTTTCTTTCTTCCTTTTTTCCCCTTATTTTCTCTTTCATTTTTCTCAGTTCAACTTCTTTCGATTTCATAATTTTATTTTTCATTCATTTCATCCTTTCTTCTGTCTTCTTTTCATTTCCAAATCCTCCCACGTCAGTATTTAATCCTTACTTTCTTTCCCCCTTTCTTCTTTCGTTGCTTCTATTCTTCTCCATTTCCCCCTTTTTCTTTTCCAATTCTCCCAATTCCTTATTTTTCCATGTCAGAATTTTATTCTTCTTTTGTTTGCCCTTCCTTTCTTTTCAAATTTCTCCCTCTTTTATCTTACAATTTCCCCATTTCCACTTCCTCCCACAGTAGTATTTTATTTTATTCTTCATTTATTTCCTCCAATATTCTGCCTCCACTTCAGTTCTTTTCCACATTCTCCCTCGTCAACGTTTAATGCTTATTTTATTTCCACCTTTCTTCAACCTTCAACCTTTCCTTTCTTTTCCATTATTCCTCTTCTCATCTCTTCCAATTTATTCCACCACCCATTATCCATCTTCTTTTCCCAAAAGAACTGTCTTCCTTTCATTCTAAAGCTTTCATTTAGATGTCTGTCCATCAAGCTCCATTCTACTTCGATTTCTTGCAATTCAGGTCCCCCAAAATAACAATTACGAGGGCATACTCAGAAGACAGCGATAGCGCCTTATCAAATCCGAATTCTCCAGCAAAAGAGGCTGCCAGCAGAAGATACGCGTCATCCGGCACGTTGCTCGAAAGAAAATGGAACCAACTCAAATGTAAGAGCAAGGAAAATTCCATGAACATTGAAATCAAAACGAGTACGGCGAAACCGTTACTCTCCTCAATGGACGAGGGCTCGATAAGTAACAAAAGCAGCGACTCGTCGATACTGTCCTACTGTTCTTTGGGCAAATTGAGTGAAATGACTGAACGCAGTAGTTGTGCTTGTGATAAATGTGCGGAAAATGAAGACGAATACTCGGAAGACCAGGCTTTATTGCACATACCTGTTGTTGGATGTCTTTATAATAATTCTAGTCAAATCAAAAAAGGTCTAATCAGAACCAAATCCCAAGAGATAGTCTTATAATTGTCGTATTGTCGTTGCTAATCTCAATACTATACTAGTGGCGGCTGGTGTAAGGGGTCACAGTCGGTCATGAGCCCACACCCACTTATTTTTAATAAAACTGGCTTTTCTCCGTGGCTTTTCGCTAGCAGAAATTAATATTATTTCTCCATAAAACCTTTTAACTCCCAATTCACCCTTGCAACGTTTTAATTTTATTTTAATGTCACCATCTTAGATTTCAAATACAAACGTAGCAACAACATTTCATCCTTCATTATCATCATAAGGTCGTCAGTCCTAAGACTGGTTGGACACGTACCTCCACTCTTTCCTATCCTGAGCTAATCTTCGCATTTCCCTAAAACTAGAACAGCCCACATCCTTAACTATTTGCGAACAGTAATCTAATCTAGGTCTACCTCTACCCCTCCTAACTCCTGTTTCTGCCTCTAATATGTCTCTGACTAGACCTTCATGCCT
>NW_020439033.1:148691-150442 GCF_000699045.2 Agrilus planipennis | reverse complement strand
TAAGCTACCTCCCCACCAATTTTTAGCCAAATCGGTTCAGCCTTTCTTGAGTTATAAATGGTGTAACTAAAACTACTTTCTTCTATATATATATATGTAGATGAAGTTTGTATTCAAATTCCAACAAACCTATCATGTTTATACATATATTGACATATGAAACATGTAGAAACCGTCAAAGAAAAGAAGTCTTCTAAAATCGACAAATTACATTATTAATACTATATATAAGAAACACTTTGATATTAACAGTGGTTAATATATCAAATATTAAATGTGGAAATTCATTGTTCCATTTGAACCAACTATAAATTACGTCAAGTTAATGACGAAAAAATTGTTGCTGTTGTCACATCGTCGCCGGGAATCGAACTCGGGACCTTTGGCTTTACGTACCAATGCTGTTAGTCTAATAGCAACAAATTTTTCCTGATTAATTTAAGGTAATTTACAGTTGGTTCAAATGGAAAAATTAATTTCCTCATTTAATATTTGAAATTACGTTACGTCGATCAACATTGAGTGCCCTAGACACAGTAGCCATACTGATTACATTTCTTAAAAACAAAAGCCAATCATATAAATTTAAATACTCCCGAATTGCTTATAAGTATAAAGATAAATAACAATTTATCTAAAATTATTGTTTGTCAATAAACAATAAATTCTGACCCTCTACAACACCCTTAAGCGCAAGCCGCCACTGTTTGATCATAAACGTCTTTTAGAACGATATCGATGTGACACTTTCTTTTATAAAAGTATTATTATTTTTTTAATGTAAAAACCTACATGCATACGTGTGAAAGTGTGGACCTACCATAACATTTAAGGAAAAAAGTACTTAATATGCAAATTATTTATTTATTAAACGTTACTGAAAGGAAATCTATGTGAAAATATTTTTTATTTAAGTAAGAATTTCACCAAAGAAGTAATGTTGATACTCTGTGTTTATTTTTTCATAATACGTACAATTATTTATTAGTTAAGGTACCTTTTAAAAGTCATCAATCGGTGTACATATTAATGATTTTTCTTAGTATTATTATCAAGTTACTGACCAAAAATTGACGAAACAAAAAAGTCATCTATCGTCTTTCGTTTTTCTCAACAATGCTAAGATTTAATTTCTCTATAGACGTGTTAAATGTACATAAAAAAGTGATTTTAAAAAATGAATATTAATTATTCGAATTGTTTACATTATCGACAGAAAAAACAAATTTTAAATGGGTGTAATACTTTGTTAAATAAAGCAAATAAAATTTTTGCTTCAGAGCGTTAAAATGAAATGGAAAGAATTCAATTTCAACGCACCCTCGAGGGGAAAAATCTCATTCACTTTTGTTTTATATAAACACACTTCAAAAGGTTCTAAGCTCCAATTTTATCATAAATAAGTTGACGATAACTCTTCGCAAAAATCAATATGCTACTTGCATACTTCTTATACGTCTGACGTAAATAAAAATAACAATAAAACTTGAAAAATTTATGTCAATTCCTTTGTTGTCGGCCGTTATTTGAAGTGAAACTTCTTTATGCACGGTAGAGTAAGTTCGTTTCATGCGAGTTGCTATGTAACAAAATCATGCAACGGATGTCCCCCCTCTACTCGGTCACGTAGTCGAGTTCGTAGTGGGGATCGCTTGAGCCGTGAGCGCGCTTCAATGCAACGTTCGTTACAGGCAACTCCGGCATGTATAGTGTAAAATTTAAATTCATAGTGTACAAATAATACCATTAAA
>NW_020439033.1:146285-148632 GCF_000699045.2 Agrilus planipennis | reverse complement strand
TCACAGTTTCTAGTTGATAGTGATGGTGGAGAAGGAACTGTAAACAAAACGTAAGTTTGAAAAAAATGTGCAATATTTACCTTATAATTGGTACAAATTTGAGTTATTAAAAATGAAAAGGAATAACTATCAAATTTAAATCTCATAAAACCAATATACTCTACATTTAATTGCAGTTAAAAACACCCCGTATATAATGCAGCTGATTTTATTCTGTTATGCGTTATTTTTAATTTTTCATTACTATTACAATAATTAAAATACACCTAAATTACCCAATATTTTTATAACAAGATAAAACAGAATGCACTGAATGTTTACTGTTTACTTATAAAGTTTTCTTTAAGTAATTAATGTATTTAAATAATGGGTGTTGTCGTGCATTTATTTTTCCCTTTGATGTTCCGATAAATACAAAAATAAGTAGTAATGTGTAATTAGCAGTTACCGCAATTATTATACTGAGATGAATTCAGTTTAATTCAGCTCGAATAAGAAATAATACAATTCCGACATAATAAATTGACCTTGTCCTCAAACAATAAAAATTGTTAATTTCCAAAATTTCTTATAAGAATTTTAGAAACAACAATTGTAGTTGTACTTATTACATGATGTTCATTAAGCTACACCCTGTATGTTACAGGCAGTGCAACACGTAATTATTTCTTATGTTGATAGGTAGCAGCACAAGTCTTCGTTTTGTTACTGTACCGATAGATAGATGGCAGTTCGACATTTTATTATTTTATTGTGTTTTTAGATGGCAGCACAACTTTTTGTTTTGTAGCTTTATTTTGTGTTTTTTAATGCCTGCTTTCTTTTGTTTCAGTCCAAGTTTATCACGAGGGAAAAAGATAGGAATACTAGCACTCATATTGCTCATCCTCGTCTGTTTTCTTGTCGCTTTCTTGTTAAGAACTCTTGCAAACGATGATAACAAAGAACTCGTACCCCCCAACCCTACTAAACAATTACCCTCTTCAGCATCGAAACTTAAGATATTCAAAAAGGCAGCTGTTTGCGCTGATGGTCCCCCTTGTGCTGAAATAGGAAAGTAAGTATAACCATTTTTACTATTTTCATTTGGGCTTCTTTCTAATGATGGTCTTGCTTCTTTTTGATTTAATATTAATTAAGAGATTGTACAACAAGTATTAATTAAATATAATGCTAGAAAGAAACAGTTAACTATAAAATACAAATAAAAGCTTTTGTACGCTTGCTAACAATCGTTCGTTCCTGTATATTAGGTTGCCTAAGTTATAGTATGGAAATAATTCGTTATGTACAGGACGATACTTTTTTATGAAATAATGACTGGACATCTTTCCAATACATGCATCAATGTTTCATGCTCCCTTTCACAAATTCTACAACTTCCTTCTTCCTCTTTCATCCACCATCCATTCCTTCGATCATAATACATCCTTCCAACACATGCATCAATGTTTCATGCTCCCTTTCACAAATTCTACAACTTCCTTCTTCCTCTTTCATCCACCATCCATTCCTTCGATTCTAATACGTGTTAAATGTACATAAAAAAGTGATTTTAAAAAATGAATATTAATTATTCGAATTGTTTACATTATCGACAGAAAAAACAAATTTTAAATGGGTGTAATACTTTGTTAAATAAAGCAAATAAAATTTTTGCTTCAGAGCGTTAAAATGAAATGGAAAGAATTCAATTTCAACGCACCCTCGAGGGGAAAAATCTCATTCACTTTTGTTTTATATAAACACACTTCAAAAGGTTCTAAGCTCCAATTTTATCATAAATAAATTGACGATAACTCTTCGCAAAAATCAATATGCTACTTGCATACTTCTTATACGTCTGACGTAAATAAAAATAACAATAAAACTTGTAAAATTTATGTCAATTCCTTTGTTGTCGGCCGTTATTTGAAGTGAAACTTCTTTATGCACGGTAGAGTAAGTTCGTTTCATGCGAGTTGCTATGTAACAAAATCATGCAACGGATGTCCCCCCTCTACTCGGTCACGTAGTCTAGTTCGTAGTGGGGATCGCTTGAGCCGTGAGCGCTCTTCAATGCAACATTCGTTACAGGCAACTCCGGCATGTATAGTGTAAAATTTAAATTCATAGTGTACAAATAATACCAATAAACCAATTCCTTAACCCCTATCCCGGTATGTTTGTGTGTTTGAAGAAGTTTCACTTCAGTAGCGTGTTGTATAATTACACGTTGTATTTTTTTTTTTATTTAAATGCTGCAATCTATATGTTGTTTTAATCGTGCATTTAATAAACGCCCTCTCTGACCTATATAGGGTGTCCCAGTTATAATAATTAATATTTATACCACAGATTCCTACGG
>NW_020439033.1:141261-145836 GCF_000699045.2 Agrilus planipennis | reverse complement strand
AACAGGGTGTTAACAATCAACTACGTTCGATGTATATTAGATACCTATGTAACTCAATACAACTTAAAGCAGTATTTGTAAATAATAATAGAATTTATTTTTAAAATCGTGTAAATTATATCGGTACGTTAATATTTATTAAATAAAATATATTCTGAAACAACTTTATTTGAACAGCAATCCTTTACAACAATGCCATTAAAAGAACAAAAATTTATAGGTACATTGTAATCCACCAAAACAGTTAATCAAACTAGATTGATGTTGTTTGGTTTTTCCTCGAGTAAGTAAGTATATAGGGAGCCATTTTGCTTTAATGGTGATCACACACAGATCAACTCTACTTGCTGCCATTAAACAATGTTTTATGAATTATTACAAACACCGTGACGAACGCCATCTGTAGAATATTGCTACATTTTGTAGGATTCAGAACTATTCGACAAGGTCCATATATATCAATTTGTCAAACTTGTCTCCGATGCTGGATATGGACCTCGGAAAAAGTTCACTACTAGTGTTAGCGAAACGTTAGACGTTAAACTCCAACTGACGACGACCTTTAGACCCCAATCAGGACAGGGTCAGTTCATTCCCTCTTATGACCAATTTGATCTCTTTGACATTTTAAGCTGTAGCATAGTTCAGGACCATGTCTTATACCTAAAACTCAAATCCCATTACCGTTATTCCTATCTGATTCGCCCCAAAATAATCCTTAGCGAGAAATTTCAACGGTCTGAACTTGATTTTTTCTAGAAAATACTGCAAATGGCGCAGTAAACGCCATCTGTAGTACGATGCTACATTTTAGGATTATGCTCCAACAAGGTCCACTTGTGTGGATATCTACTTGCTGAAAACAAAAAAGTTGGTCTGTGTTCTGTCGGAGCTGCCTGCGACGCGCTGATGAGATCCGAAAAGATCGAAATCGCGATCCGCGTCTGGCAGTTTCGACAGAATACAGACCACTTCGAATTATTTTATTTGATTTTTTCTGTTCGGCAACAAAAATCATAATGCTTCTGCTGATAACTACTTAGGATCAATTGAAACAGCAAAGATCTAATTTTTCCAGCAACTGTGTCTGGTATTTTCAATACGCCTACTGAGATACCCAAAACAAAGAGCAATTTCGGTCCACCAGGTAATTCGACGTTGATGATGCTCCATCCTTCTGGAAACTGCTGATGAGTGATGCGCACATCTGGTCTTGCCCTGACACACACATATACATAAACAACACACAAAGAACAGAAGAGACAAACCAGACAGACAAACATCGCTTTATTCATCAGTTTATTACAATAACCGGATCGACTATTAAATCATTTGGCAAGAGAAAATCCCTACCTATACTATACTGTAGTAGTATTAGTAACGTATGATACTTTCCAAACAAACGCATTGAAATGACCTAGTCTTCAGTTGTCGGTACCAGCTCGTCCTTCGCATTACATCCAAGTGAAGTCAAATTTTTATAATACTTACGAACTAGTAGTAAGTACAATAACATTATTCATGTAGTGTCTAAAGATTAACAAACTAACGCAGTGCAATTTTATAGCGTAGTATTTAATAGTATAATAAGTGAGAATTAAATAATTTACAAGTGAAAAAAGTAACGTATGCAAAATTGTGGTATCTTTTAAGACTTTGCTTTTATGATCTTGTGGAATGCGTGGATGGAGATTTTACCGGTAACTAAAACTTCCAGTATTAAAAATCTACATATTTTTATGTAACCAGCAAATGTAAAAAGTGTATGACTATTATCAAGTGTAATATAATTTAATTGTATTTTTTCTGGATTATTNCGTAGTCTGGAGGGACTGCCCGCCCATCAGCATTACTGGCTAGTGGGAATGAAACACCCAAAAGTTTTTTTTTTTGTACAACCAGTCTTAGGACTGACAACCTTATTTTTTTTTAATTAATTTTTCAAATAATTTAGACATTAATAGGGGAAAGCCATCTCTGCCCAAAACATTTTTTATTACTTTTGAAACTAGTAGAACTATGTGATGAACTCGATGACTTTCCATTTTTTATAAAACAAAAAATCATTGCTTTAATTTTCGGGTCATCAACAGGGAGCGGGCATGACACCATTATCAGAAATGTACCTAGGACGTTAAGTTACTATTTGAGGAAATCTAGGTTCACATTTCTCAGTCCATAAAATTTTGATCGTAGACCTAATTACGGACCTTAAGTTTTATAATAACTCATTTCCATGTTTTCCCTTATCTATATGAGTCTCAGTTTTTTTTTTTTAATATTATTAATTATTGTAAAGTAATAAGAAACAATTGAAATAGCAACAAATTAACTAGACAAAACGTGATTTATCCATTGTATATTTTTATTGTTTTGTTATTGTTAATAGTTTTCCTTAATAATTTTACCAAAAAATGTCCTTTTACTGAAGTATATTTTTGGAATCTATTGAACTTTTAGGAATTGTATAAGTGAAATTAGTAATTAAAAATGTCATAGTTACGGATACTTAGTGGAAAATAAAAAATTTCTTATTACTCCACCCTAAAGGGTACTGCTAGGGTGTGGTTATAAAAAGCAATTTTCGTGGGTTTTAAAATATATCGTGCGTTAGCTTAATGGTTTTCCGTGAAATTAAGGGTAAGTCTCTAAAAGGTCACCCCCATTGCCCCATTAATTTACCCCCAAATGCGAGGGCGCAAAGGTTGGTCATTCCTTTTAATGATGACTCCTTTAGGATCAAGTTAGATTAGGGTAAATACTTTTATCTTCTTTCGGAGTTTTAAATATTTGATGATCAGTCAAATAATTTTAGTAGATCGTAACGAACCTTGGTGTAATCCATATTTTTCCAAATGTAATATTTATTATGCTTACATGGTTTTAAAGAGGGGTAGGTACTAATAACTGAAAATTTATACACCGTCATGTGGGGTGTTATTTGAAAGGTCAAGTAAGAAAGAATTTGAAAATGTTTTTTTTTTTTAATTTTACATGTCATATGTGTAGAAATATCTCCAAAATGTTAGGAGCTACTCCAAAATCATGTTCTCACCCATTGGATTTTAATTCGTTTATTATGGCTCCGCCTGTATTGACCAACCGCTTAATATGAAGTAATTGTACTATCACTTTGGTTTTCATATTAAATTCTCTGTAGTAAAGTTTGGATATAATGACTCCGTTTAAAAGGACATATCGTTTATTGTGACTGATTCTCAAAAAATCATATCCGGCTATAGTGACCCAAATGATTAATAATAACATTTTCGCTCNATATAATTTGAAAATTCTAAACAATGAAATATCTGTATCTTATTTGACTCGAGAGTTTCCAATTCGATTTGTAACAATAAAATGAATTTCTGTTGCATTTTTTTTTTCGTGCCAGTTAAATTTTCATTTGTTATTTTTTTACACTACTTATATCATTTTAAAACCAAATTACGATTACGTAACAAAACCAGGTATTTCCACCTGTACATATGTGTGCGGTAAGTTATTTTTGATTCTACACTAAACCTTTAAAGCTTTTTAACCACAATTAATTCAGATTTTATGACTCACAATCCTCTTGAAATTACTGCCAGATATAACAACAATAGCAACAATACAAACACGTATAGTAGATATGCTATAAATATAGTAGTAACACTTGTTTATCAATATACATATAGAATGTACTTATTGTAACGTCATTTTTCACCTCTGGAAATTACCCAGTAAACCGTTTACCAATTTCTATTTAATTAGAGGCTCAAAATAGTTTTATTTAAAAGTACCCGAGTACCAAAATCTAGAACTCTACTCAAAATGGAAGGAGTAGTAAGGATATAAAGCAGATGATAGCGCAAAGTGGAGTCACCTTCAAAAAAAAATAAGTCACTTCTATGCTCGCGAACGATTAATTTAGAAATTCGAAAAAGGTTGAAAAAGGTGTATGTTTGAAGCACAGCGCTGTACGGGTGCGAAACATGGACAGTGAGGGCGACGGAAAAAATGGTTAGGAGCGTTCGAAATGTGGTGTTACAGGCGAATGATGAGGATAGAGAAGGTTAGAAATGAAGAGATATTAGAAAGAATAAGAGAACAGAAGACTCTATGGAAGTCAATAAGAAATAGGTGAGATAGGTTGGTAGGACACCTTCTCAGGCATGAATGGCTAGTCAGAGATATATTAGAGGCAGAAACGGGAGTTAGGAGGGGTAAAGGTAGACCTAGATTAGATTACTGTTCGCAAATAGTTAAGGATGTAGGATGTTCTAGTTTTAGGGAAATGCGAAGATTATCTCAGGATAGGAAAGAGTGGAGGTGCGTGTCCAACCAGTACCGAGCGGCATGACTTAGAGGTCTAGAACATTACTTAGCATTCGGGAGGACGCCGGTTCGATTCCGGGTCCGTCTGCCTTGGTTCAAGTTTTCTGTGGTTTCCTTGGATCACTTAGGCAAATGCTGAGGCAGTAATATTCCACAGATAATCTTTCACTCTCTTCTGTCTTCATTTCGTCCGTCTCATCTTTCTCACCCGAACCACCACCCACCCATTCCCACGATTCCTGAAAGCAGGCTGAAGAG
>NW_020439033.1:117099-141207 GCF_000699045.2 Agrilus planipennis | reverse complement strand
CTTTGGTATTACTTTTAATATTATTAATTATTGTAAAGTAATAAGAAACAATTGAAATAGCAACAAATTAACTAGACAAAACGTGATTTATCCATTGTATATTTTTATTGTTTTGTTATTGTTAATAGTTTTCCTTAATAATTTTACCAAAAAATGTCCTTTTACTGAAGTATATTTTTGGAATCTATTGAACTTTTAGGAATTGTATAAGTGAAAAATTCTTTTTCTATCGAAATATAAAGGATATACATATCATAAGCAAACAAATTCAAATTGCATTCGATTAAAAGCTCACTTTTTTCGGTTGTACTTAAGTTAATTTGATTCATTAAATAAACAATTGAATGGGTAAACAATGAAATACTTGCAATAGCTGAACTTTATCAAAAAGGTATGCTAACAACACATCTGCAAAACAATTGTCGCTTAACTTATCAACAACAGTATTAACATTTCTTAATTAACAGTATACTAAAAATTGTTGCAGTAAAAGTACTATTACTAAAAGAAAGTACTCTATAAATTCTCAGTTGAATACATATTTTGTAATTAACAACTGAAAATAAACTAATCGCAATGCTTCATGTTTGCTACAAATAAATAAGTACCCTATTGAAACGATTCTATAACTTCTTTCTTCCTCTTTCATCCACCATCCATTCCTTTAATTCTAATACATCCTTCCAACACATGCATCAAAGTTTTATCTTCCCGTATAAAAATTCTGCAACTTCTTTCTTCCTCATTCATCCACCATCCATTCCTTCGATCATAATACATCCTTCCAACACATGCAACACTGTTTCATGCTCCCTTTCACAAATTTTACAACTTTCTTCTTTCTCTTTCATCCACCATCCATTCCTTCGATTCTAATACATCCTTCCAACAGATGCATCAATATTTCATGCTCCCATTCACAAATTCTACAACTTCCTTCTTTCTCTTTCATCCACCATCCATTCCTTCGATTCTAATACATCCTTCCAACAGATGCATCAATATTTCATGCTCCCATTCACAAATTCTACAACTTCCTTCTTTCTCTTTCATCCACCATCCATTCCTTCGATTCTAATACATCCTTCCAACAGATGCATCAATATTTCATGCTCCCATTCACAAATTCTACAACTTCCTTCTTTCTCTTTCATCCACCATCCATTCCTTCGATTCTAATACATCCTTCCAACAGATGCATCAATATTTCATGCTCCCATTCACAAATTCTACAACTTCCTTCTTTCTCTTTCATCCACCATCCATTCCTTCGATTCTAATACATCCTTCCAACAGATGCATCAATATTTCATGCTCCCATTCACAAATTCTACAACTTCCTTCTTTCTCTTTCATCCACCATCCATTCCTTCGATTCTAATACATCCTTCCAACAGATGCATCAATATTTCATGCTCCCATTCACAAATTCTACAACTTCCTTCTTTCTCTTTCATCCACCATCCATTCCTTCGATTCTAATACATCCTTCCAACAGATGCATCAATATTTCATGCTCCCATTCACAAATTCTACAACTTCCTTCTTTCTCTTTCATCCACCATCCATTCCTTCGATTCTAATACATCCTTCCAACAGATGCATCAATATTTCATGCTCCCATTCACAAATTCTACAACTTCCTTCTTTCTCTTTCATCCACCATCCATTCCTTCGATTCTAATACATCCTTCCAACAGATGCATCAATATTTCATGCTCCCATTCACAAATTCTACAACTTCCTTCTTTCTCTTTCATCCACCATCCATTCCTTCGATTCTAATACATCCTTCCAACAGATGCATCAATATTTCATGCTCCCATTCACAAATTCTACAACTTCCTTCTTCCTCTTTCATCCACCATTCGTTCCTTCGATCCTAATACATCCTTCCAACACATACATCAATGTTTCATGCTCCCTTTCACAAATTCCACAATTTCCTTTTTTTTTCTTTCATCCACCATCAATTCCTTCGATCCTAATACATCCTTCCAACACGTGCATCAATGTTTCATGCTCCCTTTCACAAATTCTACAACTTCCTTCTTTCTCTTTCAGCCACCATCCATTTTTTTGGATTCTAATACATCCTTCCTTTTGTTTTTTACTTTTCTTCAGATGAGGAATGTAGTCATATGTCCCCGCTTAAGAATATAAAGTGATTAAGTAACGATAATAATGATTGTCAGTAGAACTTTGCTCACAAGTTTAACAAATAGTACCACAATGAGTTCTTTCGAAGTTTTTGAGTCTACTCTACATTAGGAACGTAAACATACCCCCCTGCTCAAAAATATAGAGTGATTAACTAACGATAACGATGGTTATCAGCAGAACTTTGCTAAAAAATATATGAACAATACCACAATGAATTATTCCACAAAAAACTCAGATATTGGTATATTTTATGTTTATGATTTGCAGTTTAATTTGGTATATTTTTGGGAATTTGTTTTTTACTTTGGTATTACGTAAACGAACTAATATTTAAAGCGAAAGTGTGAATTAACGTTCCACATACACATGCGTTGTTCTTTTTCTAGACGTTGATATTTCGTTTCTAAACAAAATTTTAAATTGTAAACAAATTCGCCAAAGAATAATTGTCCGTCAGCCGAATTCGAAGGACTTTAAATTTATTTCTAGAACCAGTAATAAAACAAATTCGATTAGCCACTTTTTCACACGATAAATTTGAGTTACCTACCTAAAATTAGTTCTATTCTAGTAGCATAGTTAACAAGTTCGGTTTTTATGACTGTTTGAGTAGGTGGAGGAATTAGAGACCGAAAATCGATATTTGCCATTTATTGAGTAAGCAAACAGTTAGTTAAGACGTGCCAATTTTTATTAACAATTTTATCAAATGTCCAAAATAATCGATTTTGTAATTAAATAATTCGACAATTGAAATATTTATTAATATTAATTTTATTTACAACCTCAGATTAAGCCGTGTTTCAATTATCTCTTAATGATTTATTAATTCGCTCATTTGCATAATATCAATTACCTATGTCGAAAGGATTTATTTATTGCAAATCTTAATAACAATTATTCGTTTTTATAATTTCGCGCTTGAAATGTTTCAGTTTCTGAGATTCTTTTTTACCATTTAGGTAAGGCAAGGTCCAATTTTCACTTCTAGTTTTTCTTTATTATTCATTTAAATTGCCAATACCTTTGCAGTATCTTTTATGTTTATTTGAAATTGAAATACCATAACTGTAGGTACTATTATTATTACACATGCATTATTGAGATCAATAAACAATTTCACATTAGATTTATTCAGTATAATATAAGTGAAATTTTCATATAAACATCAGTAAGGTAAATTAATTTCTTTATGTATATTTTAGTGCCATCTTTAATTAGTTTGTAACACAATGGCGGTACAGTCTATGGACATTTCAAAAGATGGCAGCACGAAAAGGAACCTCTACTGTCGGTAAGTTCACACATCTGTATTATATTGAATAGAAATATTGGTTTCTTTGACAAATATATATTTCCAAAGCATATTTCAAAGAGGTTAAAACTTAAGATCTAAAGAAGGACAAGTTTCTTAGGCAAATTTCTACAAAACTCTTTCATACTTAAAGATATTTGCTGTTGTTCGGCTGTTAGCCGATAGAGAGCCCCAAAATGCAACTAATGGTATTGATTTTAAAACAAAATGGCACTAAGGTTCGGTTACCAGTAGCATTAGATACTTATTTTTTTATTTATTTCTGACATTACACAACAGCATTCAAAAATAATAATGGTTAGGTACTACAAATTAAGTCAGTTTAAATTATTATGGTAGATCTAAAAAATGGTCACAACAAGGCTTTTGTAAACAGCAAACAGTTAACACGAAATAGACGAAGTTGCATCAGAAAAAGAAATGCATTTTTAAATAAAAATAATAATCACACAAGAGAAATGCTTAGTACACGCGATTCTGCTTCACAGTTTCTAGTTGATAGTGATGGTGGAGAAGGAACTGTAAACAAAACGTAAGTTTGAAAAAAATGTGCAATATTTACCTTATAATTGGTACAAATTTGAGTTATTAAAAATGAAAAGGAATAACTATCAAATTTAAATCTCATAAAACCAATATACTCTACATTTAATTGCAGTTAAAAACACCCCGTATATAATGCAGCTGATTTTATTCTGTTATGCGTTATTTTTAATTTTTCATTACTATTACAATAATTAAAATACACCTAAATTACCCAATATTTTTTATAACAAGATAAAACAGAATGCACTGAATGTTTACTGTTTACTTATAAAGTTTTCTTTAAGTAATTAATGTATTTAAATAATGGGTGTTGTCGTGCATTTATTTTTCCCTTTGATGTTCCGATAAATACAAAAATAAGTAGTAATGTGTAATTAGCAGTTACCGCAATTATTATACTGAGATGAATTCAGTTTAATTCAGCTCGAATAAGAAATAATACAATTCCGACATAATAAATTGACCTTGTCCTCAAACAATAAAAATTGTTAATTTCCAAAATTTCTTATAAGAATTTTAGAAACAACAATTGTAGTTGTACTTATTACATGATGTTCATTAAGCTACACCCTGTATGTTACAGGCAGTGCAACACGTAATTATTTCTTATGTTGATAGGTAGCAGCACAAGTCTTCGTTTTGTTACTGTACCGATAGATAGATGGCAGTTCGACATTTTATTATTTTATTGTGTTTTTAGATGGCAGCACAACTTTTTGTTTTGTAGCTTTATTTTGTGTTTTTTAATGCCTGCTTTCTTTTGTTTCAGTCCAAGTTTATCACGAGGGAAAAAGATAGGAATACTAGCACTCATATTGCTCATCCTCGTCTGTTTTCTTGTCGCTTTCTTGTTAAGAACTCTTGCAAACGATGATAACAAAGAACTCGTACCCCCCAACCCTACTAAACAATTACCCTCTTCAGCATCGAAACTTAAGATATTCAAAAAGGCAGCTGTTTGCGCTGATGGTCCCCCTTGTGCTGAAATAGGAAAGTAAGTATAACCATTTTTACTATTTTCATTTGGGCTTCTTTCTAATGATGGTCTTGCTTCTTTTTGATTTAATATTAATTAAGAGATTGTACAACAAGTATTAATTAAATATAATGCTAGAAAGAAACAGTTAACTATAAAATACAAATAAAAGCTTTTGTACGCTTGCTAACAATCGTTCGTTCCTGTATATTAGGTTGCCTAAGTTATAGTATGGAAATAATTCGTTATGTACAGGGCGATACTTTTTTATGAAATAATGACTGGATCTAAATCTAAATATTGCTATCAATCACATGTTGGTTAATTTAATTCTGAGGAAAAGTACGGAACTTAGTATCTATACAGTTTAATATTTTATTAAATGTATGGATATAAATATAATGGATTTACGATAACAGTTTTATCTCCTTATCGACGATAATACATTTTTCAAAATTGTGTTGGTGAAGTGTTCTATTTACTCATTTATACGCTTTATCGAACAAGATTTCGTTTTTCAAAAAATCTATTTATTTACGATTTAAATTTTACTCTATTTGCTTAATTGGTTAAAAAAAGTGTTTACACGTTATCATCACTATAATTATTGCCTTGTCTTAATTATTGAGCAAAAACAGGTACCTAAGCTGAACAGTAATTTCGAAAGATATTCTAGAAGCCATCACCTACTTACATATGTATCAGTCTGCATATTTATGTATTGCATACAAAAGTATACGAATATGGAAAGGTATTCTAGAATATTCAACAGTATTTCAAACGAAATTATTCAGAATTTTTTGTAATTATATTTTGGGTTTTACGTTAATTAAGTTATTTTATATAATAAAACTCGAAATAATACCTACTTAAAACTTCTCTAAAAATAAAAAGCGAATTTCCGTTAAGCAAATATAGATACAGTGAATTTTCATTTCAAAATACAAATTTGATATTAATAGATAAATTTTGCATAATTTACCTTAATAAATTAACCAAGCCGAGAAAGAATTACTTGTATCTTAATATTTTATTCGGAACAATGAAAGAAAAGTGTTTAATAAAATATTTATAGGAAACACATCATTCTACTATTTGATTGCACCTGGTATATCAATAGAAAGTATAAATACAATAATGCTATCATTTTTATATAAAATTTTCCTATCTTATTTTCCAACGTACTCGTTTTCAACAGCTATCATTTGTTATCAATTATGTATTTTCCAGATAAAGAAATGTAAATAAAAATATTCTATAATAAACAATAATACAAAATCCAGTCACCTTTGCGTCCTTTTTACGTTAAGCGCATGCGTTAAATACGTTATAAATTTATCGACATGGAAGGTCGGCAAGCAGTGTTTGTATTAGAGTCATCGACCGCAGACAAACGAGTTTTCAGTTGTGTTATCATATCGAGTTGTGTTGTAGTGAATTTTAAAAATGTCAGAAAGTGAAGTGAATCTTTTTGATGAATACGATCGTTACAATTTCGAGTATGACAAGTACATTTTTTCGGGACATAGCGGTAAACAAAGATCAAAGAGGGAGGCATCAGAACACACCAATCATTTTGACCCGAGTGGACATTCTAGAAAAATCCTCACCAAGCTCATGAACACCGAGAAGAACAAGAAAATGGAAGTCGAAGTGAAGCACTAGTTCTCATTGTTTTAAAAAAATATGATTCTATGTGATTTTCGTTTTTCCGAAGACAATTAGCGCTAGTTCAGGACTGTGATTTTTTGTTTACCGACATGATTATAAATTTCGAAAAGTATATTCAACAGTGACGTGATGTGTACGCTTCAAGGCTAACAACACCTCAGCCTACAATTTATTATTACATGTATTGATATTGCTTTCGTTGTCTTATTTATGAAATCAAATCTATTATCATTAATATACACAATCTCACTGAGTATGTCTTTGTGTGATACTTCACACGTATGCATTTCTGATTTCAGAAATATAATTTCTTGCATCATTTGTTAATGCAATTAATAATAAATAAAAACTTTTTGTTTTACCTCCTGAGTTTTTTTTTTGTAATACATAGATATAAACATACTTATTTATTTACAATGCTATGGAGTGTTTAGATAAGATGATAATTTTAACTTTATTGGTGATGAGCGCAGCAGGTTTTGATTGGTTGAGGAATTGGGAATATACAAAGTATGATCCAAAAGTAAAGGTCTGAGTGAGGTTCCCATTATAAAAATAACAGTAACTTATGTTTATTAACATTTAATTGTATTGTTTTTCTACTTTGAAAAACTGATAAGTAAATCAAGTAATTCATAAATGAGATTAAGTAATTACACTACTTTATATATACCATGCATAATAATTATTCTGTATTTTTGTAATAATATATCCAATTCGAAGTAATTCTACAACTTCTTTGTCGACCATCGTATATAACTTAATTTAATAATAGTAAACTTCGTTTGATCTAATCATCTATTTGAACTATTGATTTGACCTTCTATCCTGTCTATCTAAGCAAACTGGTGTAATCATTTTAATAAACAAAAAATGCAAACTGCTTGATAGACAGAAAACGAATAAGTTTTGAAAACAATGTTGCAAATTTGTTTATTTCGTTATGTACCTATGCAATTAGAAATAATTAATTAATTACGTAAAATATCTATTTAAAAACCTCTAATATTTTGCGTGTTCCTTTTCGGAATTATTACAACTCATAAAACTTTAAATATCTTACAATAAATAATTAATTAGGGCAGCTAATAATTCAACAAGCATTACACAGGGTGTTTAAAATCAAATTAGGTTGAAAATGGATTTCTTTTTGTTACCTGTTTTACGTTTACTTGATAATATTATCTCTGTTATTGTTAATTAATGAGTATGAGTAACTTCTTTGTTAATTTTGGATATCGTGTAGGTAGGTGACAAATGAACAAAAGAAATGATTACATTTTTTTGATTTCTTTGTGTATTTAAACGAATAATAAGTTATAAAAAATTAAAACAATATACATATACAAAAGTACATTTTTTAGATATAAACAATTTGCATTGAATTAGTTCAGATTGTTGATAATTTATTTGATATCAATTTTATTAATTTTAAAAACTAAATACTAATTGAACTGCTTCGATTTTTCCTACGTATATAATAGCGAGGCCAGCTAGTTTTTCAAAAAATTCTGTCCAAAGCCATAAAAATGGATTCAACACACAATAATATGATATGTTTCAAGGTAATTTTATTACCGTTAATAAAGTCAGTGAAATAATATTAATGAAAAATTTATCTACATACTGTACGTATAATATGCACTTCAGCAAAAATACAAAACCTGAAGGACTCGTATATAAAAGAGCATAATATACAGGGCGTTTTAATTATGTATCTAACGTCTGCGATTATTTTAATTACCTTTAAAAAATACTTTACGTGTTGTTTTTAATTTAATAGCGTTGACACATTTTTAAGTGTTTATTATTATTTTTTCAGGTCAATATTAGAACAAAATGGATCTGCGGTCGATGCA
Source organism: Agrilus planipennis (assembly GCF_000699045.2). Taxonomy (NCBI): domain Eukaryota; kingdom Metazoa; phylum Arthropoda; class Insecta; order Coleoptera; family Buprestidae; genus Agrilus; species Agrilus planipennis. The sequence continues at coordinate 132,677 of NW_020439033.1, read as the reverse complement.
GCACTTGCAGCAATGTTCTGCAATGGACTGGTCAACATGCAAAGTATGGGATTAGGGGGAGGGTTTTTTATGACAATCTATACGCGAGACACGAAAACTGCTGTCACATTAGACGCCAGAGAAGCCGCCCCTCTCAAAGCTACCCCCGATATGTACAAAACTGATCACGACAAATCAAAAAAAGGTAACATTGAAACATAAATAAAAATTATACAGTCGTCATTATTAAATTAAATAAATGAAATCATGTATAAACTTTGTTAAAGCATGAGAGATATATTTTATTAGAAAAAAGGGGTAATTTCTTTTGAGATATTAAACAATTGTTACATTTTTGTAAGGTGTCGCCCAAATTTTCGATCTTGCATTTTAATACGCTTTCATTTGACACCCAACACGATTATCCTGAATAATCCTTGAAAGGCGCCCCCTCCCCTTTTCAAGCATCATCAAGACTTTAGCCTAAAATCGATTTTCATTTTTTTTTACGTTGTTTACTAGTCCTCACGTTTGTTACTGCTTCTGACATTAAATGTGATATTTAACAAAGGTATTCTTGCGGTGGGTGTTCCCGGAGAATTAAAGGGATATTGGGCGGCTCACCAACGGTTTGGAAAACTTCCATGGAACAAAATAATTGAGCCCACCATTGAACTGTGCGAAAGGGGCTACAATATAAGCAAGGTCCAATATGACGGCATGCTCAGCAGCCCCCACATGAAGAACGATCCCGTTCTCAAGTAAGTCAAATTCACGAACATTTATTGGTCTTTAATATTAATAATGAAATTATTTTATTTTTATTTACTTGCAGAGAATGGTTTGTTAACGAGAAAGGTAATTTTAATGCCCCAGGAACCCTTGTAAGACCTACCAAACTTTGTGATACGCTGAGACTGATAGCCCAAAATGGCGGTGACGATTTTTATACGGGAAACATGTCCCGAATGATCGTAAACGACATAAAGGAACTGGGGGGTATTATTAACGAGGAAGACTTAAAGGTTTACACGTAAGTATAGCTAGACTCCTTATCAGTTACCTTTTAATATATTTTTTTTATTCAAGGGCAAAATGGCGTGAACCAATTTCGGTAACATTTCAAAATGAAGACCGCTTATATTCAGTTCCACCCCCTGCGTCTGGAGTCTTATTAGGGTTTATTCTCCGAATATTAGACGGTTACAATTTTTCACCTGACAGTATTAATACTATTAATGACACTGTGTTAACATACCACAGAACCCTGGAGGCATTTAAATACGCCTACGCAAGAAGAACAGAGTTAGGAGACCTTAATTACGTCAACATAACATCGGTAAATCAGGATTTATTTTATGCACTTTCATTTTTATTCTTTTTTAATTATATCGATTCTATACGTGATTCTAAAAAAAAATTTTCCTTTGCAGTTTTTCGATCAGATGTGTACTTTTCGAGTTATTAACAACCTAATATTGCCCAATTAGAGCGCTGCTGCTTTGCTGCAAGCTGAAACAAGTGCATCGCTGCATACAAAAAAAAACAAAAGCTTACTTCTTCTTGCAGCACAGCAAGCGCGCTGCGATTGGTGGATTACTAAATTGTTGATTACTCGACAACTATGCATCGGATTGAAAATCTGCAAAGGAAATTTTATCTTAAAATACAGAGCAGAATCGAATGGTGTCCATTTCCAAAACACCCAGTACTTGTAATTATATTTAATGGTAATTTTATTTATGTAGTTACTAAATAATCTTACATCTTCGAAATATGCTGAACAAATCAGGAAAAAAATTGACGACACCACGACAAGCCAAAAACCGGAAGATTATGGGGCCGTTTTCTACAATCAGGAAGACCATGGGACGGCTCATATATCCGTGTTGGCAGAAAATGGTGACGCTGTTTCCGCTACAAGTTCCGTAAATCTTTAGTAAGTGTATTACCTCATTGTACTGCATAAACTTCAGGAGCCTACAGGCTTTTTTTTTATAGTTTTGGTGCTGGTATAACATCAAAATCTACGGGTATTGTTTTGAACAGTGTGATGGATGATTTTTCGTTTCCTTATTACAAAAACTATTTTGGTCTGCCAGGGTCCCCAAGTAATTCTCTGCAGCCGGGAAAGAGGTCACTGTCATCCATGAGTCCCTCCATAGTAACAGATAAAAATGGGGACGTTCGCGTAGTCATTGGTGCCTCGGGAGGTACCAAAATTACAACAGCAGTTGCGCTGGTAATAGACATACAGAACATGAAATAATTTGAAAAAAAAAAATTTTTCCTAAATTTTTAAAAATATTTATCATATATTGATTATTGATCAGTCCATTAATATTTTCCAGGTAATTATGCGAACATTATGGTTTGGACAAAATATTAAGGAAGCCATTGACGCTCCCAGAATTCATCATCAAATTTATCCCATGAAAGTGTCTTATGAATATGGTAACCTACAGGTACGTTATGATACATATTTATAAATTTTTACCGTAATGTTACCATAAATTCTTAACTTTGCCAATATCGCACTGGTACATTTTTTTCTTTTTTTTTCTAGCAAGTTGTTGAAGGATTACAAAAAAAGGGACATAAAATGGAACGATATTCAGAGAGGGGGTCGATAATATGTGCCTTGCTAATAAAGAACAGTACTATTTTTGCAAATGCGGATTACAGGAAGGGAGGGGAGGTTTATGGTTTAGATTGAAAATTAAACAAATGATTGTTTTATTGTTAAAAGAAGATAACAGTTTATTATATTTGCTTGTGGTTTTTGCCATGAGATTTTGAACGATACCGTGCCAAAGGAGAAAAACACCCCGTAGATGAATTTTACTAGATTTTAAATAAAATAATATTAACCAGTTTCAAATTATTTATATGTTAAATTAATTGTTACAATAAACCATATTACATTCACTCCCATATAAAGATTTCTTCTTATTTTATTTTTATTTATTGGTAATTGATTGCAATAAAACATAATTAATCCTTTCATCAATAAAATAGGCAATACTATTTACTTTCTGTATTTATAAATCGTACAAATTTTGAATGAAATATATACCAAAGAATAATGGTGGCATCTATAATATACTTAGTAAACTAAAGTAAAATATTCCTATACAATTATCTATAGATTTACTTTACCAATTTCGCTTTCTATGGTAGCATATTGCTGTAATATCACGTGGTGTAAACTATCAACTACAAAATATCAAATTTTCACTTTCTAAATACGAAAGTGGAGTAGATGGGTTATATTTTTTAAAAAACACTTTGGTGAAATAGTTCACACAAGGATGATGTAATTTCACAAGCATTTTTAAATTCGCATTAATTAAATTAAATTTTGTTTTAATCGATTGTGTTTTATGTTAGACGTTGGCTATCCTGGAGTGCACCATACGCCATTGTAAAGTCTTTCACTTATCGTAGTCTTATTACAACATAATATTTATTTTGTTAATATTTCTAGTGGTCTAATTAATTAATAAATAACGTTTGTCGCGTGTGTATGTCTGTTTAGTAAATTTTGTTACGTTTTTAAGAAATAAATTGTGCAAAATGGGTCGCAAAAAGAAGAAGATGTCGAAACCGTGGTGCTGGTATCCTTTTTCATGTAATTTATTTAGATCGGAGTATTTGACGCAGTATTGCATACCCGGATATTTTTAGAATTTTATTTTTAGTTTTGTAATTTCCTTAACCCGATTTAGGTATTGCAACCGAGAATTTGAAGACGAAAAGATTCTAATTCAGCACCAAAAGGCTAAGCATTTTAAATGTCACATTTGCCATAAAAAATTGTACACGGGTCCAGGTTTGTCAATTCATTGTATGCAAGTGCACAAAGAAGCAATAGACAAAGTTCCAAATTCGCTGCCAAACAGATCTAACATTGAAATTGAAATTTATGGAATGGAAGGTAAGCACCTAAGCCAATTCTTGCTTATGTAACATGTTAACTTTCTTTTTGCACAAGTTTAAATTTAGAAGTTAATATATGAAGATTTTACCATTCAGATGACCTTAGAGACAGCAATTTCAGTTTTCAGTATAGTCCGGCAATTTATATGACTTGCCATATTTCTCAGTAAAATGTAATTGTTTAGTTTCATTGTGATCATTAGCAGTAATTTCTTATCACCTTTGCTTATGTGTGATTTTTAATGTTGTACCTCAATTAGTATAAAATGAAACAATTTAAATAAAAAAAACAGTATCAGATAACATAAACATGTTTATGTTAATTACATTTTAATGATATCACAAGTATGCTTTTTTTGCAGAAGATAATGCTATACTAATTGATAAATATAACTAAGAATTTCTTTTATTAATTATTTCATTACCAACTAATTAAAAAATATGTAGGACCTGTATACCATTTGATTTGGCAGCATTTTTGAAATTAAATATTTTTTGTCCTGAAGGTATACCCTCTCCAGATTTAAAGGAACACGAAAGGTTAAAGCAGGGTGGTGCGGGTTCAGATGATGATGATGAACCGGCAATGAAGAAGAGTAAACCTGAAGGTTTGCTCGGAACAGCCCCTGGATCATCTAGTGCATCACCTGGAATTGTCCCAGGCATGATGACTGGAGTTCCACCGGGAATTCCCATGATGGGACACATGGGTCACATGGGGCCTCCATTTGTACCTCATGGGTAAGTCAATTTCATTATTATTATACGTTTTCACGTTATTAAACGTTTTCTTTTAGAATGTCACTAATTCCACCTCACATGATGGCTAGTCCTGCAAAGCCCCTGTTCCCTAGTGCAATTCCTTCGTCATCGCCTGGGGGAGCACCTGTTGTTGGGGCGGACTTTAAACCAATTAGTTCAGGTGAATTACTTATTTCTAATTGCTGATAGTGAAAAGGCATGCAAAGTTAATTAGTTGTGTCTGATCATATTAATTTGCTTCTTGTTTGTGTGAAAACTTTAATTAAGGTTTATTAATGAGTTAAAGATAAAGATAATTAAAAAATATTTATAAATGGACATTAAACATTACTTTATGCAATTATATTTGAAGACCTTACTCAATAATTTACCATTTATGTATTTATTAATTTTATACTTGCAAGTAACACCTTTTATTTATTTCAGATTTAATACTTTTTATTATTTGTTGTCGCCTTTGTATATTAATTATTTGTGCCTTATTTATAGCAGCTACGATTAGCGCTCCTCCCACGACAAATTCCACGGCTGGAGGCGGTGGTTCGGGAGGCGAGTCGTCTAAAGCGAACACGATCATTACCACGGGGGCGGCCAGTAAAATTATCCACCCCTCAGAGGACATATCGCTTGAAGAGATTCGTGCGAGAAAGTCCAAGTACCAAAGGAGCATTCCGAGCAAAGAGAACGAAATGACCATGGCGTCAAGCAGTGCAGCTAGTGAGGTAATTCATTATTTCTTTTTTATTACTTATTACCATGCCTAAACTAACATGGCGTCCACAAAAAAAGCTAAAATGTCACTAGTGTTTTATTTTATGCATTTTAACGTTAAATGTATTATTGATTATTGTACCCAGTTTGTAAATGATCAATATGGCGGCCACAAATGAAGTTAAAATGTCGGTGGTATTTTGTTTTTTGTGTATTTTGGGGTTAACTGCCATTATGTTGGCAACTAGATTAATTAACTTCGTTTCTGTTGTTGACCGTCCTTTATTTTGATTCAGTTGGCCAATGCCGTTCACCAAGCCCAAGCGGCTGCGGCGGCTGTGAATCACGCGAAACAGCAGGAGGCGTTGAATCACGCCGCTATGATGCAGCGTTTCCAACGGCCACCCATGATGATACCGGGCACATCCGTCAGTATGCCCCTGGTGACCGCCTATCGACCTGCAATGATACCTGGGCCGCCGATTTACGTGGGCACTAATCTGATGCGACCGCCACCGATCAGCATGCCACCAGGTACGTAAACATATCAGTAATTATGGCTATCGACGATAATGTACGTACGCAATAAATTGTAGTATCGCGAATACCGGGCACAGCTGACTTGATCGAGTGCTAATATATAGAGTAAATTGACTATTTGTTTTTCAACAAACAAAATAAAAATATGTTACCATGTAATGAAGTTGGCTGTTTAAGAACAATAAGAGTGGAAGAAATAGTCAATTAGTTTTTTAGTTACTTTTGTTTTTGTAGCTCACTTAGGCATTCCTCAGAGCAATTTGAAAATTTAGAAGCGATAAAAATGGAAAATAGTAATAGTCCTTTTGCTGAAACCATTAAAAGTATGCACAATAGTATATTTGTTTAACTATTACTGAAGAAGTTTTGTTTAAACTTAATCATTGTGATGTTCGGAACAATATCTTAAATTTGCAAGTCTTGACTATTGGCAGTTGTAATTTTCTGGTGAACAAATATAAAAGGAGCAGTTCCACAGTATATGTTTAGCTGTTAAATTTTAGGAAAATGACTAGCGGTTTTTAATTTTTTATTTTATTTTTTTTTTGTAGATTGTAGATAGTAAAATAGATGACTGCTGTTTTATTTTGTTCTATGAATTTGAGTGAAAAATATTCTTTTGCATTTTCGACCAATTGCAAGATGCGAACGACCTTGCTTTCTTTATCACTTTTATTTAATTGTCGTTTATCTGTAGATGATTAAATTAAAAAAAAAGTACTCGAATTTATTATCAACCTACAAGTGGTGGTGACAGGAAAGTGTTTTACATATTTGATTTTTTAATGTTCCCCTTTTAGAGCTAAGCTACTGGAGGTGAGCCACCTCAGGTAGAATAGTATGAATAACGGACAGAGAAATATCTAATCCGTCTCGTTTGTACCCAAAAGGGGATGGGGTGCTGACATTAAACGGCAGCCTATCGCGTGCAGAGTGATTGTGAAACTCCAATTGCACTATCTTTGCTCTTTCTAGACTTTACAGGGATCTGCTGTTTCTACTAGGTACGTGCAGTAGTTTGGTTGCCTGTCACAAGATGGCAACAGTTAATGAGACATATGCTACGCGTCTGTCGCATCTTGCCGTTGTTTGTCAATACGTACTTTATTTTATTTTACGAGTTGCGTGTACGTACACAATGATAAAAAATTGTGAATGATGAAAGAAGCAGTGGTGTTTTATGGCTATAAAAGACGCATTAGTCGACGAGTGTATTTTAAAAACAATTTAAAAAGACTTTTATTTTTGAATTGATTACGAAGCGGCACCAAGATAACAAAAGCATCGAGTTAACGTTTGTTCTGTTGAAGAGAAGACGTTCTGGTGGGGCGTGTCGACTTCGTCCCAGGTACCAGTCACGCACTCTGTGTTCGCATGCTATGCATTAAATACTACATACTTGTATTATTTATTATTATCATTATTACTATTATTATATATTATCTGTCAGTCGCTAAGTTTGCCAGTAATTGGTTGATTGGTTGATTTCTGTTTCTTTTACTATTACCTTTTTTTTTATTCTTTTTTCGTTTCTTTATTTAATTTTTTTTACAATAATTGTCGATTAAATATTAATTTAATCTGCATTTTTACATGATTTACTTATGTACTAAAAAATCAATTTATTATAGTATCGATTGCGTGCGTTAAAAAGATAAACAACGTATAGTGAGAATATTGTCATTCTAATTTTTACATCTCCTTTTTTAATGTATTTCTTTTCTTTCGGTTTTTTTTGTTGATAAAGGGTGTGGACGCTTTATTTAGATTTGTTAATCGGCTGAAGGCTATTCAGAAAACGATGTTGCACTGAATTCATTTGGAAGTATACACACCTCTGTTAGTTTCCAATAATTTTCGTAATTAGTTAAAAAATCACATGCTGATGGAATATATACATTTTAATAATGTTAATTTTTTTAAAAACTAATAAATATTTGCATTTCTTCCATCTACCAATATATTTTTACTTTTAAATTTGATGATGTCTATTCGTAAATAACAGTTAATTAAATATATTTGTTTAGTTTTCGACAATAACAGTTCAACATTGTTTTTTGTCCTTTACCGTTCGTATCTGTAATCAAGCATTTTTCACCTTTTTGAATATTAGTCAGTTTGATTAATTTTCCACAGAATCACCCCCTAGGTTGTATGGTCTGGTAGTCGGTCATGTTTGTAATATAGCTGTGTGTCTTTTATGTGTTAGCCTTATCTCGTTACTTTAATTTTGTTTTTTTCACAACAGGTAGGTATCTGTATGGCGTATTCCGATTCTGTTGGGAACAGGGTCGAATACAACCGAACCTAACAGTAACCGTTCGGACATATTCGTAACTGCTTCGAATAGAAACTGAATATGCCGTATTTTTTTTTTTTTTTTTTCATCTATAATGATAATTATTCGTTAAAGAATTTCTGCTGACGTAACATAAATTCGAGGCAATTAAATATATTTTTTGGCATTCGATAAGGCAACAGATGTATGTAAGTAAAGTACGTATATTTGTACTCATGTTAGTTTTTTCCTTGTTAAAAAAAATGACAATATTCGAACTGTCGCTTGACCTTGCCACCACGCGATCTGCAAAAGCGAACGATCGGTTTTGTTATTTTGCCTTTTTTTCTTGTTTAGGATTGATCGGGGTTCCACCGGGTATGGTCTATGGGGCACCGGCAATGTTTCCGGGTGGACCTGTGTTCACCCCCATGATGCAACCCAGATTCAGATGATCACCCGTTTATCTTCTCTATCATCCGCAAGTCTAAAATTAGCTCTATATATACATATATATATTTATGCATTATTATTATTATTATTGTACATTATTAACGATTGGTTGGTTTTTTGTCCTAGTCGATTGTTCTTGGTCTTGTATACCTACGCTGGGCCCAGTTGACGTTACAGTTTAGGATAGCTTTAATTTCGATTACAACGTTGCGACTGATGGAATAATTAATTGATTTAATTGGTTTTTGAATAGATATTTTCTTAAAGTTGAATTTCCGTGGTGACTTCCACAATAAATATTGTATAGTTTGAGACTTGCTAGGGTGATCCTTAATTAATTTTTATAACTCTATCTGTTGACTGTAAGAAACCTTAATTTTAATTTTCTCCGTAACGAAATTTTTAAGAATCACCTATCACTAAACTACTGTTCTTGTATTAAAAAAAAAAAAATAGAAAAAAAGGGAAATAATAGATTAATAAGAGAAGCCAATTGTCAGAGGTTTGTACAAAATACTTATTACTTACTACTTTATGCAATTAATATTCTTGTTCTGTCTTAAATATATTATTTTTTCTGAAAAGGTAAGCTAAATTATTATTTTCTTTCCAATTATATCACTCCTCGGACACAAGTGGTTAAAATTCTTTTAATTTTTCAATAATAAATTGCTTTTCCTAGGAGTATGTCATGCGCCCTGAGGTAAAGGACTTTTTTTACAGAATAGTGTTGATAAACCACATGAGCATATGTAAGTTATGAATTATTTCGAATTTAATGTATTATATGATAAAAATACTTGGAAAATCGAATTTGTAACTTTGTTTATTGAAAACTTTCTTGTCTAAAATAAACACCTAGTAGTACCTAGTACTACTTTTCAACTTTGTTAAGCATACCAAAAAAATATTTGACATAATTTAAAACTTGTAATTAAACACATTTTAAATTATAGTGGTGTCAAAGCAAGTATTTTAATCATTGGAAGTATAATTCGTAATATATTTGTAACTTCCTATTAAAACCGTTCCCTAAGAAAAAATCACCAACCCTATCGATCACATGTGACCCTTATTATTACAGTGTGCTCTCCAAATCAATCACTATTACTCTATTACAAATAACAATATATTTTTTGTGAATTCATTTATTCATTAAAAGAATTTTAATCACTTTACTAAATAATGCTATAGATAATCAATAACAAAATCAAACCAAAAGAAGCATGAATAAAATAAGCTGTAAATGAGTAAATGCCTCAAATGAATATTTTACTTTTTACGCTATTGCATTTGTAGTTGAAAATACCTATTATTATTGTCATTATTATGGGTTTCTATAATGGTACTTAGGTCCGCATGGATCTTAACCGGAATTAACAGTTGAGTATGACAATTATTATTTGTATATTATCGACACAACACAAAATCAATCACTCATATCATCTTTGATGATGATATGTTTAAGATAAGGTACGAAAATTCTCTAATATTTTGCTATAATGGTTGGAGGCTAATATTACAATAAACGACAGTATTGCCACATATTAAACAACTTTTTTTGTCCATATATATTATTATTTATTTATGTAATTAATTAATTCAATGTTGTGTCCGTTACAGAGCGAAAGATATATTTTTTTATTTGTTATTATTTGTTGTTTAATATGGTTCAATATCATTGACTTTGATTCATATGCATAAGTTATAAGTTAAAGATATGTTTACGGTATCAAAAACTAAATTTTTTTAGATAGAATCCTAAATGGTTCACCTGTTTATACTGTTGAAGTAATGGAACCAGTTTGACCTTTAAGGGCGATTAAAATTACTTTTAGTTTTTGATTTCGTTGAACATTTTTTAACGAATCCTCTTAAATATAGGTGGAACGTTCAGAATTGGCACAGTCCGCAATAAAAATGTCGCATTTACTTTTTTCTTTCAACTTACTAATTAGACTGGAACGGTTGCTGACAGAACGCCTACTTTTACTCGCTACAGACGTTGTAGGGAATATCGTAAATATAGAAAAGAGATGTCAGATAGGAATTGCAGCGGACACTAATAAAGAAAAGGAATAACATTACACCAGTTAGTGTGTAACAGAAAGAGATGCAGGCAAACAAGAAAGTTAAACATTCTCAGGAATTTAGGTAAGCAAAGACGTTTGCTTAAAGATGTAATTCAGTTATCTCTTTTCACTTTATCTGTACTATTTATGAAGTATTTCCTAACTTAACAAGGGCGTGTTCAAAACGCAACAAATGACTACAGTCCCAAGTGGAAACAAGAAAGAAGATACGTCTATTCTCACAGATAATTTATTGCGAACTTTGCCAATTTTGATCGTCCCAACTATATATGAATCAATCAATTATAAATCGACACCAAGTGGGATGTAATCTAGAGGCAGGCGACATACGTCACAGCCTTAGCTGTTGGATTGCAGTGACCCCCTGTTTTTGGTATTTTGCGTCATTATTATAGTGTGTTATATACCTCTCTACATTCATACATGCATACAGTCCCTTTACTATGTCGATTATTTTCTGATTAATTTAATGATTTTCGTCGAATTCTCGCTATCATCGCCCCCGGCCTAGTTCTCCTTTTTGACTTCTCACTCTGTCTTTAATATCTAGATTAAATTGATTAAGCAAATAGAGAAAAAAAGTTGTATCTTTTATGGCAGTGCAGAATGCTAGAAAACAGGTGATTTCTGTCACAGCACTAGAATTGCTGTTGGGTCCCAGTCCCCTGCCACATGGATGTGGCTTCAAAAATTAAAAAAAAAAAAAGACACTTCAAACAGGCGATTGGTTCCGGCCCAAAAATCGGGTCGATCCGATCACAGGGGCGCCTGTTGGACCAACAAGGACCGTCTTCTTCTTCTTTAGCCGTCCACGTTGCAATTCATTTTGTATTTGTACAATGTTTATATATTTAAATGTGTAGTGTAATAATAATAGTAGATCAATTTTAATTGGTTCAGTAAAAAGAAGACGAGTACAGATTGGTTCCCTGTTTTGTTAGTAGTATAGGTATATGTTAACATACAAGACTGTAGTATCACTTTCGTGGTTTCTACAATAAATAATCAATAAAAAAAATATTTAAAATGGTAATGTGTTTTATTTACAGACATTTTACCAAAAATTCCCGCAGGATTTTACTATATTTTGTTATTTTTACCAAGTGTACCTTCAGGGTGGTAAAGATCAGAAATGGTACTGTGGTTTAAATACCTTTAAAGAAAAAATCCTTAAGGGATAAGTGTGGATTATTAAAATTTACCGAAAAATGGTCGTGATGAATTTTACCAAGCAATCATTTCAGTATAAGTACATTACTTATTTCATTCCTTTTTTTATACTCGTAAGATATTAAAATGATATAAGGGGTGGATCAGTTGGAAGTCGAATTGTATTACAATTATTGCTTAAGTACCTGTTCTAATTTCTTTTTTATTTTCTTGTTTTGTTACTTTTTCCTTTAATTTGGTTTTGACAAGGCCAAAATCGATAATAATTTAATTTGATGTATTAAAGTGAAAATAATTTCGATAGGTACTTAGGTTTGAAAAACACTGATAAGTAATATTAAGTCACTATTTATTTTTAGTTGATCGATTATTTTACAGTTCGAAACATATATTCATGCGATAAGCAGTGACATTTTCTTGTAAAAAATAATTATTTTTGCTACTTATTCTTAGTTGTTTTAGCTTTTAATTTCAGGTGTATTTAGAAGTAAAATTCTTCGGTATTTTATGTTGAATGAAATAGTAGAATTTTCTGGAATTAAGTATTATCTAATCATAGGTAGAGTTAATGCGAATTAGTTGTAAATTTTTATTTGTTTAAAGGAAAAAAGCCGATGTGGCGTCAACTTCCAAATATTTGTACAGGATGGCTGCATTATTATCACATATTTGTCGTAATCAATACGGTTTACACATTATAGAGATATTTTGTTTTGTTATCACCTTATCAATTTATTATTAGTGGCGAAGGCAGTGCACAAAAATCGCTTTTTTTCTAGCTTAACAAGTGACTCGTTTACAAATTCCACCGGTGCGGTGTTTGGTTTAAAGCGAATTTTATTAGTGCCAAAATAAAACGAAGAACCAGAGGTAAGCATGAGGTTCTTTTGCATTCTTACATATATTTTATTAATTTATTTAATTTAATTGTAATNTGTCATGTAATATTTTTCCAATAATTGCTGAATATAGCTCAGCTATTCAGTAGGGTGGGGCGTGATGCTTTCTTAACACTTAAGTTGCATGGCGCTTTGAATTTATTTAATGTAGCTACCTATCCTCAACAGCAAGTGCACACAATACTTTTTTTTTAATTTGTCGTTATTTATTTTGTATATTTTTGGCATACTTCACGTATCTGCAATATCCAGGCATCATTTTTTTTTAGATTCAAAATGCCAAGACCCTTGATTATAAACGTACAGTCCCAAAGAAGACCTTACCATTCCGGACCAAACGTGGAATCATTAGAACACTATACCAACGATGATATTGAAATTTATCACAGAGGGGCTCACGTGAACAGAAGTGAACACAATATACCAGACCATCGTCGTCGTGGAAAAAAATCCAAATATGCGCACCCTGAAAAGGAAACGCAGGAACCACCACGTAGGTATCGTGAGCATAATAGGGCGGAAAAGAGTACCATTACAAGATCGAAATCGTTAGCCGATCTCAAAAGAAATCGCCGTCCACATGGGCATGAAGATGAAAGTTCCAGAATGTACCAAAGAAGACACAGTAACACAGAAGCGCATCCTAAAATGTTTGACTTTAGGGAAACATTTTCAAAGTTCGAAAACTTGACCACCGAATCCCAGAATGGTAATATTGAAAGGGAATTTCAAACTGTTAGCTCTCCAAGGACCAGGGGAAGATCAACAGTAGATCAAGAAGCCTCTGATTTAAGAGAAATTGATCAAATAAAATCAAGAGCTAGACTCTTGGTTCAAGAAGCTCGTCAGTTTGGTCGAAGGGATAAACAGAACTACTTAGAGTGGCAAGATGAAGTGATACAGTTGCTCAAGAAAATTGGAGAAGTCGATAATAGGAACAGCGAAGCAGTCCAGAAAGAAAAGCAAAAGACATTAAGAATTTTTAAACAAAGCTACCCATCACCAGATGTTGCAAGGGTTGAAAAAGTGAAAACCACCACTGTACAGAATGGTTTATCCGAGAGCAAAGTAAATGTTTACAGCGAAGTTGATCCCCCAATTGTAAAAGTTTCCCAGTTGAGGAATATGTACGAATCCAAGCATTGGGACGAAGATCCCAAACCAGTTCCAACCTACAGAGAAACGAAATATTATTCTGAACTTCATAATTCCAGCAAGCAGTCACACGAACTAGTTAAACAACAAAATTTTGATGACAGTGAGTACACTTCTTCGTCAAGATATTCCTATTCATCTTCTTCCGGTTCTGATGAAGATAAGCCATTATACGAGACACACGAAGGTGAAATTCATGAAGTAGAACCTCCTCGAGAAAGAAACGTAGAAGAATCCCACATAGCTAAAGTGCGAGATTTAAGGAGTGTTTTTGAAAGAGATAATTATCAACCAGATGAAGAACTACTCCCTACTAACACTAGCAGTAAACTGCCTGTTCAAATCGCTAGAATGCCTGTAGAATCAGCTCAAAAAATTGAAGAAAGAGAAAAACCATCTGACGAAGAAATACCTTCTACTAAACTGCCTACTCATATTGTCACAAGGCCTTCAAAATGGTTTAAAAAAACTGAAGAAGACGAAGAAGAAGAAGTACCACAAGAAGAATCTTCAGGAGTATATAGAGTAGACGATGATGGATTCATTGTAGAACCTAATGATGGCACACCAAGAAGAGTAAGAGACACGTTAAAGGACGAACAGATTGTCCATTCCGTCACAGTTAAAGAACTCAAAAATGTTTTTGAGGGAAATGGACCTTCTCAAAATCCAGAAGTCCAAACCGCAACCATGCAAATTGCACATGAACAAAAATATATTCCTTATGAAGAATATGACAATAATATGCAGCAAACAGTAGTAATCACCGATTTAAATAATGAAGAAAACGATGAAGAAAATCCTGTTGATACATCGCATATAGCTAAAGTGAAAGAACTGAAAGATGCGATTGAAAAGAACGAAGATAATTCTCAAAATACTACTAAAATCAATCAGGTACGATACCAAGTAGTTTATAGAGTTAAGCACCAACCATTGGTAGAAAATGAAGAGTCCGAAAGGGTTGTTATTTCTGAATTGACAACCACAAACGGTGAAGTTGCAGAGGAAGATGCCAATGAAGATAACGCTCAAAATACGACCGAAGAAAATCAGGTAAGATACCAAGTAGTTTATGGAATTAAACATCAACCATTGGTAGAAAACGAAGAGTCCGAAAGTGTTGTTATTTCTGAGTTAACAACCACAAACGATGAAATTGCTGTGGAAGATGCCCATGAAGATTCTTCAAGCAATAAAGATGAGATTTTAGAATATGGGACTAAGTTAGAAGTCGCATTAAAACCTGACGATTCAAAAGAAGAATCACCAGAGATTGTGGAGGATATAAAACATAATGTTGTAGTAAAAGAGACCGAACTTACTGACCAAGAAAAACTGTTGATTTCGAAGAAAGTTCTCGATGAAATTAATGAAGATATCCATTCATATGGAAAAGAAATAAACAATTTGGATGGTGAAGATGAAAAGAAAAGGATGTTTCTAAACGAAATGCTACTACGAAGTGTTATCCAATTGGAAAATCTTGAAACACAGGAAAACGAAGAACTTATACGAGAAAGAAAGGAAGCTTTGTTATTTGTAAGGGAATGTATTCGAAAATTAAAAGAAAACATTACTGAAGTTACTGAAACTAAT